>NC_057749.1:4599341-4628269 GCF_004010195.1 Chiloscyllium plagiosum
CAATCTTAGTCACTAATGGCAACTGGCTCTTCACAAGAAGCTGTACAGTATAGTAATCGACAGGACTTCAACAAATAGATTTCAGTCAATCGGGATTAATTTAGGACCAGGGGACATGTGGCAAATGCGTCCGGGCATGGTTAGGAAATTGGGGGACCAGAAATCCGCTTCCAGCCCGTGAATTTACTGAGACAGATCATTGTAACAACAAACAATTGATTAAAGCAAAGGCAAGAGACTCGCTGAGAGACATACAGCAACAAAATAAAAGTAGCAATCACGAAGAGGTAGCAGATTGTCTCGTATTGCTATAGCGAGGTGGTTTCAGATTAAATGTGCAATATTAGCCAAGACGTGGGGAGCAAGCGGCTCTGAAGGACGGATCGTAACTAGGACTGTGTTTCTCTTCGAGGCTTATGTTGAAAATGTTTAGCCAATATTTGCAGGATGTTGTCAGAAGGTGCAACACTGGAGAGGTCTCCACAGGGGGATGGTCTGGGAGTTGGTCACAATAAATGTTTAAATTACACGGCAAATATAAAATTAAAACTAACAACACCCTCTGGGCAAATGCAAAGGATTAAAATAGATGCAAGGAAAGTTGGGGGAGGGCACGATTTTCTTGAATAAGAAACAGGGGGACGGTATTGGAGTTGGTCACAATAAATGTTTAAATTGCATGGCATATTTTAAAACTAAAAGCAGCCTGTGTGAGAATGCAAACGGTTAAAATAAGTGCAAGGAAGGGGAGGCAAATACAAAATTAAAACTAACAACAGCCTCTAGTAGAATGCAAAGGAATTAAATAGATGCCGGGGGTGGGGAGAGGATTCTCTTGAATACCAAACTGAGGACGGTCTGGGTATTAGTCACAGTAAATGTTTAAATTGCACGGCTTCATTAAAATTAACAGCGGCCTCTGTGAGAATGCAAACGATTCCAAGAAATGCAAGGATGGGGGGGAGGGGACACGACTCTCTTGAGGGGTCGGTCTGGGAGTTGTTCAAGACAGAGGGGGGGTGAGAATAAGGGGGCAAGGGAATAAATCAGCCTCACCTCCTTCAGCTCCTTCGCCACTTCTTTGAGCTCCTGCAGAATAACTTCGAGCTGGTCGATGACCATTTTCATGCGGTTCCGGATCAGCTCCTTGGCTGGGGTCTGCGCTGCTGCCTTGTCACTGTTGTGCCTGGGAGAGATCTCTCTGGTTGACATTATTCAGAGAGCTGGCAAGAGGCGGCCCTCGCCACCCATGCTCCTGGCCGCTTCCCTGGTAGACCCTGCGTGGAACTGGCTGACACAGGGGAACAGGATCCACCATCTTCACACTAACACCAGGAGCAAAACCTTGTCCAGTGATCGATCTCTCTCTCTCTCTCTGGCTTTTTTTTTCACATGGCACAGCCTGGATGGTGGTGGTTGGATTGTGGGTTGAGAGTAGATTGTTTAGGAGAGAGGAAAAGGGTGGAGAATCACAAGTTTGCACCGATCAATCTATGTTGTTCCCTTTCTCTGCAGTCACCCGAAGAGAACGGTCTATCTCCACACAGACTCTGCTGAATTTCTTCAGCGCCTCTCCTGTGCTTTCTGTAATGTTTCAGGTTTCCAGCATCCGCAGTTCTGGTGTGGTTATTTATTTTCTCTCTGTCTCTGTTATTTAAAAGCTTGAAACTCGTTGTTCATCTGCAGGTCAGTCCTGAGAGACTCTGCTGTTCGCCATCAGTACTGGGCAACATCTCGAGGCTGGGGTCTGACATCCTGGTGTCCCTGTCTCTTGACTGCCCTGATACCAAGCAGAAAGCACAAACCCTTCCTTAATGTTAATCCTCCTCATATCCAGCCTCCCTACCACCTCCCTTTATCACCCCCAAGACTCCTGTGGAGAGGGGAGGGGAGGGTTTTTTTGGGGGGAGGGGAGGGGGAATACGCTCACCAAACAAGTATCAGAAATGTGCAAAGGTATGAAATACCAACTTTCCACCTGCAGACTCTAAGGTGGGGAAAGGAGGGGGCAAACTCACACGGAATGCAAGCAGACAAGAGCAAACCGAATGAGCTAAGCCATCTGAAAGCAAGTCCTCCCCATCTCTCAATTCATGTTTTTTTTTCTCTTCTAAAGGGAGACATCAAGTTAATTGTCAAACATCTGCTTCTCCCAGCCAGAAGGATGAGCAGAGATGCTCATTTCTATTGAGGAGGGTTGTGCAATCGTTAGTAAATATTTGAATGCAACATTTAAAATGCACACACACAGTATAAATCCCAGCATCTGCAGTGATCTGCTCCTACATCTCTCTCCACCCCTACCTTTTTTTAAAAAATGCTTTATCTGAAGCGTGCTTACCTCGGTCCATCTTTTACCCAGCTCTTTGGAATTCCTGACCAGGAGCAGGAAAGGCAGAGGTACTCATTGCGGATTTGCTGTGTTGCAGGCTGTCGCCAAGCTCCTCAAAGAACGCCGGCGATGTTCAACCGGCCTGGCTTCCCCGTTACTCTCTGCGTCAGATTACTCACAGCAACCCGAGCTAATTCAGTCCGTTTGCAAGACACGACACTCCAGGAAGGAGAGAGAGAGAGAGAAAAAGCGACGCTTCACCGTCGCCAAATTACGTTGCATTTAGAAAAATAAACTCCAATAATTTATATCTGCACCCAGTGCCGAACAGCAATATCGCGTGGACTGCTCTTAAAGGCAATTGCTCACATCGAGGAACTGACCAAATTAAACAACAAATATACATTTTTAAAAAAAAACAACGCGACAGATTTTCAAATTGTTCTCAGCAAACTTCACATCTACCCAATCGATTTGGGGTTTAAAGTTGCAACTTTTATACGTTTTGCAACACATTCACCTCCCCCCATCCCAAATAATTGACAAGTGTCCCAGTTTAATGAGTCTTTAATAAGCAAGAGGGCACTGTCACACTGGAGGTTATAATTGTTGCTGCTTCGTGTATTGAGAGCGGGTTTTAGCAAATGCACTGAGTCAATGGGAAACCTGCAATAATTTCCCTTTCCTCTCTGGGAGCCGTGTGTTTGGAATCTAAGCAAATTCGCTCTCACACCCACCACTAGAGGGACTGGCGCCTTGTCTTTGGATAGGACTCAAAGCGACTTGCTCCTTGCATGATGTGGAGATGCCGGTGTTGGACTGGAGTGGACAAAGCTAAAAATCACACAACGTCAGGTTGTCAAACACCTGATGAAGGAGCGTCGCTCCGAAAGCCAGTGCTTCCAATTAAACCTGTTGGACTATAACCTGGTGCTGTGTGATTTTTAACTTTGTTCCTGCATGGTTAGCTTCTAATGGGAGACAGGCTGTGAAAGAAGGCTGGGGCTTTGGGTTCGAGTTTAACAAGACACTGTTTATCCTGTCGCTGAGATCTGAGCTCCTTGACCCAACTGGAACTACATCAGCAAGGCAACAAAGAGCTTAAGATCGCTCCTACATCCCCAAAATAGACCTATTCAGATCTTTCAGGAAAGCAGCCTACATTTACCCTCTCACCCCAAAGATGAGTATGGGAGTTGGGTTATCTTGTTGAGTTTGGTGAGACCTCTTCTGGAATACTGTGTGCAGTTCTGGTCGAACAGTTATTGGAAGGGTATTATTAAGCTGGAGAGGATTCTGAAGAGATTTACCAGGATGTTGCCTGGTGTGGAAGGTTATAAGGAAAGGCTGTGACTTTTTTTTACTGGAGCATAGAAGGTTGTGTGCTGATAGAGGTTAATAAAATCATGAGGGGTATAGATTAGGTTAATGGTAGTTGTCTCTTCCTTAGGATAGGAGATTTCAAGACTTGGGGGCATATTTTCAAGGTGAGAGGAGAGAGATTTCGAAAAGACACAAGGGGCTTTTTTTTACACAGAGGGTGGTTCATGTGTGGAATGGACTTACTGAGGAAGTGGTGGATGTCGGTACAGTTACAACATTTAAAAGACTTTAGGATAAAAACATGAATAGGAATGGTTTGGAGGGAAATGGACCAGGGGGAAGCAGGAGGGATAGTTGAGTTTAGGCTAGGGTTATGTTCGGATTATGTTTGGACCAAAGAGTCTGTTTCCGTGCTGTATGACTCTATGAGATCCGACTGTGTTGCGCTTACTCACTTGGAATGGCAGACCAAATGTGTCATGTGGCGGGGCATTTGACCGCAGCTGTAGCTGATAAAATTTCACTTTTGTACATAGTTGAAAAAGTGCTGGAGATTCCCAGCATCTCTGGAGAGAAAGAAAGTCAACTTTCTGGATCCGATGTGACTTTTTCAGGACTGTAGGGGGCGAGAAAGGTGATGGGTGTAATGCTGTTGAAAGACAAAAGGAATGGACAAGTGGGACAGAAGGGGAGGTTATAAGGCAGAAGGAGATGGAGACCGACTATAGAACAAAAGTTGTGGAGTAAGAGGAAAGCATAGGCCCGGTGTAAATGTTAATGCAAAATAAAGGTCAGCTGTGATAAAAGCAGAAATAATATCAATAAGATGAGGGGCATGGATAGGATGAATAGACAAAGTCTTTTCCCTGGGGTCGGGGAGTCCAGAACTAGAGGGCATAGGTTTAGGGTGAGAGGAGAAAGATATAAAAGAGACCTAAGGGGCAACTTTTTCACGCAGAGGGTGGTATGTGTATAGAATGAGCTGCCAGAGGATGTGGTGGAGGCTGGTACAATTGCAACATTTAAAAGGCATTTGGATGGGTATATGAATAGGAAGGATTTGGAGGGATATGGGCCGGGTGCTGGCAGGTGGGACTAGATTGGGTTGGGATATCTGGTCGGCCTGGACGGGTTGGACCGAGGGGTCTGTTTCCACGCTGTACATCTCTCTGACTCTAAGATACAGTCACGAGGCTCAGGGCAGGTACAACTATCAAAGCAGAGGGCTGAAGTTGTTGAGCTTAATACAAATAGAAAGAACTGTGGAGGCCGGAAATCAGAAACAAAAACAAAAATTGTTGGAAAAGCTCAGTAGGTCTGACAGCATCCATGCAGAGAAATCAGAGTTAACCTTTCTGTTTCCACACTGTACATCTCTATGACTCTAAGATACAGGCACGAGGCTCAGGGCAGGTACAACTATCAAAGCAGAGGGCTGAAGTTGTTGAGCTTAATACAAACAGAAAGAACTGTGGAGGCCGGAAATCAGAAACAAAAACAAAAATTGTTGGAAAAGCTCAGTAGGTCTGACAGCATCCATGCAGAGAAATCAGAGTTAACCTTTCGGGTGCAGTGACCCTTCCTCAGAACTGAGCTTTTCCAGCATGTTCTGTTTTGGTGTGTGAAACTTGGTGTTGAATCCTGAAGGCTGTAAGGTGTCTAACTGCAAAACCAGGTGTTGTTAACTCCACCTGGTGCTGCGTGTCACTGCATCTGCTGGAAGTCCCTCCCTAAGGGCACTGTGTGGTTCCACCAACAACAAATAGACTGCAGCAGTTCAAGAAGGCAGCTCACTACCACCTTCTCAAGGGGCAATTAGGGACGGGCAATAAATGCTGGCCCAGCCGCATCCCATGAGCCAATAAAACAATTGCACCTGAGGTTGAACAGAAATGTGTGCATCAGCGCAAGATAGAATGCAAATAACCAGAAGATTATTGCTGACTGAGTGTGAGGATTCAGATTAAATAGCCAAATTTGGGCTGACATCAAGGAATCCTTTGACTCAGAGGCAAACATTCGACAAACCCAGGCATACTTGAGTGAGAAGGAGAAAGTGAGGACTGCAGATGCTGGAGATCAGAGTCAAAAAGTGTGATGCTGGAAAAGCGCAGCAGGTCAGGCAGCATCCGAGGAGCAGGAGAATCAACGTTTCAGTGTAAGCTCACAAGCCTCATTCCTGATGAAGGGCTTATGCCCTTCTGCTCCTGCTCTTCAGATGCTGCCTGACCGGCTGTACGTTTCCAACACCACACATACTTGGGTGACAAGTTGATCTGCATTGCTCAAAGTAGTTACACAGAGTCATAGAGATGTACAGCACGGAAACAAACCCTTTGGTCCAACTCGTTCATGCTGACCAGATATCCTAATCTAATCTAGTCCCATTTACCAGCACTTGGCCCATATCCTTCTAAACTCTTCCTATTCATATACCTATCCAGATGCCTTTTAAATGCTGTAATTGTACCAGCCTCCACCACTTCCTCTAGCAGCTTGTTGCATACGCGCACCACCCTCTATATGAAAACGTTGCCCTCCCAGGTCCCTCCCAAATCTTTCCCTGTCACCCCAGACCGCCCCCCCCACCCCCCCCCCCATCCCAGGCCATTTGTCTATTCATCCCATCCATTCCCTCACGACTCCACAAGACTCCATGAGGCCAAACCCCAGGTCCCATGCCCCAGGGAAAACAGCTTCAGCTCACTCAGCCTCCCCGAAGGGCCCAAACCCTCCAACCCTGGCAACATCCATGTAAATCCTTTCTGAACCCCCCAAGTCCCACCACATCCTTCCGATCGGTAGGACACCAGAATTGCACACAACACTCCAAAAGTGACCCAACCAGCATCCGGCACAGCTGCAACACGACTCCCCAACTCCCGCACCCAGCGCTCTGACCAATAAGGGAAAGCATACCAAACGCCCCCCTCACTTTCCTATCGACCTGCGACTCCACCCTCAAGGAACCATGAACCCACACCCCAAGGTCTCCTCGACCAGCAACACTCCCCAGGACCCCGCCACCAAGTGTTCAAGTCCCACTAAGACTTGCCTTCACAAAATGCAGCACCTTGCACCTATCCAAACTAAACTCCATCAAACTGAAACCTAAATATAACAATGCCCTTAATGTACTTATCTGTCAGCGTACTGAAAGTGTTGAATATGATTGGCACTTGCTTTAAGTTTCACACTTCCTATAGTGCTCTCTACATCCATATTTTCACTTTTTATTTTGTTGATAATCCTTTTATTGTTATAAAACCACATAATCCTTTACTCACTGAGCAAGGCTATGAGAGATCTACCATAACGCTCTGATAAAGAGTCATCTAGGCTCGGTATGCTAGCTTGCTCTCTTTCCATGAATGCTGCCTGACCCCCCTCTGTGATTTCCAGCATTTGTTGTTTTCAGTACAGATCCCAGCATCTGCAGTAATCTGCTCCTACATTTTAAAAATCATTTTGGATATTGTGTGCATACTGTTGAATGTACATTTCTGTGCATTATTTATTTTAACACATGTGAAGATAACGGAATGATTCTGGATCGCAAGACTCCCAAGCCAGAATATCTGCAGCCTCTTAATTGACGTGACCCGATGTGAATAGCAGTTAGAGTTAGTAACATTAACAGGGCATATGCCTATAATTTTACTCAACAATAACAATTCATATAATGCAATGCACTCAGGGCTAGAAATTCTCATGGCACCACAAAATGAGCTGCTACAGTGGCTCAAACTTAATCCCATTAACCACCAAGTGAATTGACAATTGGAACCTGCGTACAATGCACAGTCATTCTGATTCAACTCCATTCTCTACCATTACCCAGATGAATTTTCAAACCTGTGACGATTGGAAGATAAGATGCTACATTTTATTCACTTTCCTGTATGCCGCAAAAAGCTGGACAATATGTAAAGATCCTTGGAGAAACCTTAGACCATTGAAATGTTGCATATTCTAAAAATTCAATGGGCTAAATTTTACCAGAAAATGGCTCAGTGTCACTTTCTTTGAGTTTCGTTGAGCGTTTCTCTCTGTGAGACTGAGAGGGCTTTCTCATGCTATTGTATCAACTCACCTCAGCAGCTAGATGTCACATACCTACAGTGCCCTAGTCTTCTGATGCTAGCCGATCCTCCATCTTGCTGTTAGCAGAAGTTTCTATTTATTTCAAAAATATACTTTATTCATAAAAAATGTTTATATATATACACATATAATCATAAAGGGAACAAACAAATATTGGAGTTTGATTCTATCCAACAAACTAAGGGCATTTCTTACATCAACCAGATATATTTACATGCCTTTGATGCACCAGGATGGTTTGACAACTGAACAGGCCCTCATTTACCTTCAGCAGAAAGACCTCAGACAGTGGCCATTCCCCACTGGGCTTTAGTGTGTCCCTCAGCACGTACTCTCATGTGCCAGGACATTCCAGGATGGCATCCCATCTTAGAACAACAGCTGCGTAGGATTGGTGGTCCCAAGTTGTCCTTTATGGTGGTCCGGAATTGTCCTTCATGGCAGTCTAGAATTGTCCTTCATGGCAGTCCAGAATTGTCTTTCATGGTGGACTAGAATTGTCCTTCATGGCAATCTAGAATTGTCCTTCATGGCAGTCCAGAATTGTCCTTCATGGCAGTCCGGAATTGTCCTTCATGGTGGTCTATAATTGTCCTTCATGGCGATCTAGAATTGTCCTTCATGGCAGTCTAGAATTGTCCTTCATGACGGTCTAGAAGTGTCCTTCATGGTGGTCTGGAATTGTCCTTCATGGTGGTCTAGAATTGTCCTTCATGGTGGTCTGGAATTGTCCTTCATGGTGGTCTAGAATTGTCCTTCATGGAGATCTAGAATTGTCCTTCATGGCAATCTAGAATTGTCCTTATGGTGGTCCAGAATTGTCCTTCATGGTGGTCTAGAATTGTCCTTCCTGGCAGTCTAGAATTGTCCTTCCTGGCAGTCCGGAATTATCCTTCATGGTGGTCTATAATTGTCCTTCATGGAGATCTAGAATTGTCCTTCATGGCGGTCTAGAATTGTCCTTCATGGTGATCTGGAATTGTCCTTCATGGTGGTCTAGAATTGTCCTTCATGGAGATCTAGAATTGTCCTTCATGGAGATCTAGAATTGTCCTTCACGGTGGTCTAGAATTGTCCTTCATGGCGGTCTAGAATTGTCCTTCATGGTTGTCCAGAATTGTCCTTCATGGCAGTCTAGAATTGTCCTTCATGGCGGTCTAGAATTGTCCTTCATGGTGATCTAGAATTGTCCGACATGGCGGTCCAGAATTGTCCTTCACAGCAGTCTAGAATTGTCCTTCATGGCGATCTAGAATTGTTCCTCATGGCGATCTAGAATTGTCCTTCATGGCGGTCCAGAATTGTCCTTCATGGTGATCTAGAATTGTCCTTCATGGCGATCTAGAATTGTCCTTCATGGCGGTCTAGAATTGTCCTTCATGGCGATCTAGAATTGTCCTTCATGGTGGTCTAGTATTGTCCTTCATGGCGGTCCAGAATTGTCCTTCATGGTGGTCTAGAATTCTCTGACATGGCTGTCCAGAATTGTCCTTCACGGTGGTCTAGAATTGTCCTTCATGGAGATCTAGAATTGTCCTTCATGGTGGTCCAGAATTGTCCTTCATGGCGATCTAGAATTGTCCATCATGGCGGTCTAGAATTGTCCATCATGGCGGTCTAGAATTGTCCTTCATGGCGGTCTAGAATTGTCCTTCATGGTGGTCTAGTATTGTCCTTCATGGCGGTCCAGAATTGTCCTTCATGGTGGTCTAGAATTCTCCAACATGGCTGTCCAGAATTGTCCTTCACGGCGGTCTAGAATTGTCCTTCATGGAGATCTAGAATTGTCCTTCATGGTGGCCCAGAATTGTTCCTCATGGCGATCTAGAATTGTCCTTCATGGTGGTCCAGAATTCTCCAACATGGCTGTCCAGAATTGTCCTTCACGGTGGTCTAGAATTGTCCTTCATGGCGGTCTAGAATTGTCCTTCATGGTGGTCTAGAATTCTCCAACATGGCTGTCCAGAATTGTCCTTCACGGTGGTCTAGAATTGTCCTTCATGGCGGTCTAGAATTGTCCTTCATCAGAGCCTCGTGTCTGGCACCATCACAAGAGATTACTAACTTCAAGCTTTGACTAATAACTTAGTTGGAATTGAATCATAGAGTCATACAGTATAGAAGATGTCCTTTGGCCCTTGCACTGACAAAGAAAAGCACTCTAAATCTACATTAGTCCCACACTCCAGCACTTGACCTATAGCCTTGAATGTCAAATGCTCATCCAAGTATTTTTTAAAAGTTATGACATTTCCAGTCTCAACTATTCTCTTAGAAAATGTTTTTCAAAACCCCAACAACATTTTCCTCAGTCTCCTGTCTTTCACTTTAAAATTGCACCGCCTCATTATCGATCCTTTGACTAAAGGGAACATCTGCTTCCTACCCACCTGTCCATGTCCCTCATAGTCTTAGCCACCTCAATCAGGTCCCCCCTCAGTCTTCTCTGCTCTGAGGAATGCAACCTGACCTTATCCAGCCTTTCTTCATAACCAAACTTCTCCAGTCCAGGCAGTATCCTGGTGAAACTTCTTTTTATCCCCTCTAGTGCTATCATATCCTTCCTAGAGTGGGATGACCAGAACTGCAGCTGAGGTCTAATGAAAGTTTTGTACAGCTCCATCAAAACCTCCCTGCTCTTATAATCTACACCATAACAGACAAAGGCAAGTGTCCTGTGTGCCTTCTTAACTCCCCTATTAACATGTCCCTCTGCCTTCAGGGATCTGTGGACAAGCAACTCCATGCCTCTTCTGTTCCTCTGAGCATCCTAGTGTCCTTCCATTCATTGACTCCCTTGTGTCAATACTTCTTCAAAGTGTGTTGTGACCAGCATTTGCATTGCTCAGTTGTACACTGCATGCATTTCCCATGCACAATGAGATTACAAATGACTGTACTCTGAAAGTGCATTGGTTAATGGAATTGCACCATGAAGGGAAGCCCATTCCTCAGAAGTGATGGTGGTGCGTGGGAACAGGAAAGAACCAAATTACTCACTTCACTTCACCCACTCTAGGTATATTTGCAATAACTTTCCAAACATAGGTCACCTTTGGAACTCAAGTGAACATGGAAAGCAACATGGATGGCCCTAGGTACCATGCATTCCAGGCTCATACTGGTCATGAAGGCCTCCCCTCCCAAGCGTCCACTTCCTTTTCTACCTGGCACTCTATGGTTCATCCAGCCCATCATGACTGATCTCCCACATGTTCCCACGCACCACATCTAAAGACGTCTGCCACTGTTGTCATTACACCCCCTAAGTCCTAATTTAGTCGGGTATAGAGTTTGCTCTTTCCAGTTTAGTCCTTCCCACAAGACATACACACAAACTTGGCCCGACCCAATTACTAAGGCTATGGTACTAGTGCCCAATAATAACACTCCTCTCCTGCACCTTTCCATGTGCTACTATGCACGACCATATTCCTCCCACTATATGGCACTTGACCCTTCCTTCACAGTCTTTGTCCCCTTCGCATCCCGGTTTGCTACCTCCAATTCCCAACACTGATTTTCCTAAAGCCGTGACATCCCCAATGGCTCAACTTGACTTGCATTGTGTTGATCCCAAGACTGACTGACATTCTGTGAATCCCATTAGACTCTGCATTGATGTCCAGGACTGACCATTGCCCACCCCCTGGAATCATAGAATCCCTACAGTGTGGCCAGCAGGTCATTTGTCCCATCAAGTTCACAGTGAACCTCTGAAGATCTTCCCATCCAGACCCGTTTCCCCTACCTTATCCCTGTATCTGTGCATTTCCCATGGCTAATGCACCATATCCCTGGACACTGTGGGAAATTTACTGTGGCCAATCCCCCTAACCTGCATATCTTTGGACTGTGGGAGTGAAGTGGACCATCCAGAGGAAGCCCACACAGACAGGGGGTGAACATGCAAACTCCACGCATAGACAGTTGCCTGAGGGTGGAATCGAATCTGGATCCCTGATGCTATGAGGCAGCAGTGCTGACCACTGAGCCATCGTACTACCCATGACCATGGCCCACGCCCTGGAATTTGGGGATACAGAACCATTGGCACTGACCATCCCGAACAGACACCTGACCTTGTCTTTGACTGATTGCACTGGGGCACTTTGATGACAACACCCCTCGATTTGACTGAGCCCTTTTAAAATTTATGATATGGCTGTTTGGTTGATGTGCCTCCAGTGTGTTGGCTCTGTAGGCTGCTGAGACATACTGTGAGACTGTGAGACTGACGTAGCACAGTACCATACAGCAACATGCCCACCTCCTCAACTGATGACTGCTGACAAACATGGCAAGCTGCCAGGCTTTGTGTCTGGGCTAAGCAGCAAGGCAAGATAGAAGCACCATGATCCTTTCAGGTCTGACTGAGGGGGCAAAGTGCTACAAGACAGGATTACTGTGTGCATCAAAGTAGGCACAAAGTGAGTGATCTCTGAGCCAGCGAGTGAGGAGTTCTGAGATATATCTCAGTCTTATCCATAAGCTGCTTGCTCTACCCTGCATTGCACAGTGTCCTGGTAGCAGCATTACATTGAAAGATGCTAGTGCACTCCAAAGTGCAGCACTGACATTCAGAACCATACCAGAAGTAGATCGGAGGTGTGCCATGATGGGGCAGTGAGCCTGGTCCATGCCATTTGCCCAGGTCCATGGACATGTTGTGCATGTGGTCACTGCCAACGAAATGTGCCCTGAACCGTTACAGGTCCAGAGGAACAAGCAACAAGCTGAAGTCTCCAGATAATGGCTATGGCATTCAGGTTGGGAATTCTCGGAGTCAAGTTTCTATCTGGGGGTGTGGAATGGAAAACTGCACATTAATAAGGCAAGATGAAGTAGTAACAAATGCTGATCCATGTTCATAGGCCTGCCACTACTCATGAGCGAGATTCACATCTCGCTGTTAAATAGTTGGTTGGAAAATGGGTGGTTTTGCTCTCAATGTCAATATGGTTCCCATTGGACATCTCACCCGATTTTCCCAAGCATCTCACCACCATTTAGGGGTTGTGATGATTCCACTCTGTATTCAGACAGAAGACAAAGGAACAGCTACTTGAAATTGAAAAGAACTCTGCAAAGTGACAATCAGTCTGATCAGAGCTGAAAAGCTACCGAGATTGCTTCGAGAGGCCAATGTGAAGAGCAGCTGAAAGAGGACTCAATCTAGCCAAAGTTGGATGGAGCATAGCACAAGGGGCTTGCAAGACAAACCACACTGGACGTATGAGGATAGTGCATAGATAGATAAGTGTGGTGTATCATGACAGCAAACCTCCTGGTGGGAGGATCTGCAACAGCAGCTGACATTTGGAACTTCAAAAGCATTAATGTTCACCTGATAAAAACACCCAGCTGTAACTCTGACAGGATGTTGCATACTACAGATCTAAGAGTCGGACTCTGAAGAAAGAGAGGAGGTTAACAGTGTTTGAAATGTGGAGGACATTCAGGATCAGCTGGATGGACAGAAAGACAAGTGAGTGAATTAGACCCCAACAGAAATTCATGAGCCAAAAAGGTCATTAAGTACAATAAGAGAGAGAAATAGAGACAAGTGTGGACTTAATTGGAAATGAATACCTGGGAATATGTCCAGAGGAACAAAACAAAGAGAAATTGACTGTAAAAACAGAACAGGCAAGAAGAAAAGTCTGGTTGAGTCGATAGTATGAAGCTGTGAACTGAGGGAGGCTTGAAATAAAGCAGAGGAGAAACTAACTACTGGCAACAGCCTCTCTCAGACTATGGTGATAATAAATGAGTAATATTCATGAAACAATGCCTTCTCTAGCTGAGTGAAAATAGTGTCAGTGGGTGTTGCAAGTAATAATATAAGTTAGTGGCATTGAGATCTAGCATGCTAATCTCATGAAGCTATCCAAATTTAATCAGTGAAAATAGGAATATGTTTAAACATTACATACCCTCCAGGAATGGGAGTGTATCAGAAATGTTTTCTGCCTTTAATTGAATAAATGTGGGCTGATAATAAATATATTATAGAAAATGCACACAAGCTGTTCACTGTCTTGGAGTGATATAGTGAAACAATTGTGAGTATCACTGCCTGTGCCCAATTTAAGCTGCTTTCAAGGACAACCATCCAGCCCCTTGAGAGTTAGATTCAAGATAAGTCACAACTCGTAAAATAAGTGCTCAAAGTGGAAAGTACAGCTCTTTAATGCTTGCATTTTAGGAGGGTTGGCTCTTCTGTGTTGGAGCACCCCAGGGACTGAGCTGTAGAAGATTACAGTGACAACTGTGAGAACCTCAGTAGTCATCAGTAGTCTTTGTTGTAAATCTCTGGAGACCAGTAACATATCTTGATGGCTGATAATAAGTGCGTTGGTTCAAAATGTCCTTTTTTTTAAGAGCATTGATCCAGTGCATTGTACAAGTCCAGATAAAACCCTGTCCTTTGTGAAATTAATTTGTGGTTTGGATTCTTTCAATAGCATTCTGCTTCTTTATGGCATGGAATTGGCAGCTCATAGAATCTTGCTCACCAGCTCAGGAGACTTTATACGATATGATTTGAGGAATATGATTATAAGGAACTCACTACATTTCCACGCAGCTGTGGTCCTTCCAGTATTCAGTTAAATATAGTTTAGACTTCTCATTTTATAACTCTAAGTGCACCTCTAAATATGAGGTGATGCACTTCGTTGAGACAGATAAGTCATGAGAGTACATGATGAATGGTATGACGCTGAGAAGCTCCGAGGATCAGAGGGACATTGTCATGTATGTCCATCCCCCAATCCCTTAAGGTAGGGGTCGGATAGATAAAATGGTTAAGTGGCAAATAGGATACTTGCCTTTATTAGCCAACACACAGAGTTTAAAAATAGGGGAGTTCTGCAGAAACTCTATAAAACGTTGGTTAGGCCACAGCAGGAGTATCATGTGCAGTTCTGGAATTCACATTATAAGGGTGACATGATTGCATTGAAGAGGGCGCAGAGGAGATTCACCAGGATGTTGCCTGGGCTGGAGAGTTTAATTATCGAGAGAGATTGGATAGACTGAGGTGATTTTCCTAGGAGCAGAAGAGACTGTGAGGGAAATCATTGAGATGATAATGAGGTGCATAGGTAGGGTAGACATGAAAATAATTCTCCCCTTGATGGAGAGATTAATGACTAAGAGGGATTTTCACAAAGGAGAGGCAATGGCTTAATGGCATTATCGCTGGACTGTTAATCCAGACACCCAGGGAATTTGCTGGGGAGTCAGGTTTTACTCCCTCTGTGGCAGATGGTGGATTTGAGTTCAATAAAGATCATCTGGAATTAAGAGTCTAATGATGAGGCAAGAATCCGTTGTTGATTGTTGGAAAAACCCATCTAGTTCACTAATGTCCCTTAGTGAAGGAAACTGCCATCTTTACCTGCTCGGGCCTACATGTGACACCAGACCCACAGCAATGTGGTTGACTCGTAATTGCCCCCTGGGCAATTAGGGATGGGCAATATGTGCTGATCTAACCTATGATGCCTCACTCTGTGAGTGAATACTAAAAGACTTAAACAAAAACCCAGAGGGTGGTAGGAATCTGGAACTCACTGACTGTAATGTTGTGATTGGCATAAATCCTCATCACATTTAAGAAACATTCAGATGTGTGCACCTGTGATGCCAAGGCATACAAGGCTATGGGCCAAATACTGGAAAATAAATTTATCGCAGGTGTTTGTCATTGACCAGCTCAGACTCGATGGGCTGATGGGCCTCTTTCAATGTTGTAGATCTTTATGATTGCATAACTCTAATTTCAATATCAGCGTTGTTCTTGTTTTGTCAAAATCTGCTGTCCTTAAGGAAATTTGAAACTTTTTTTTCCTTGCTATGAACGTCAACTTCATATAATTTTATTACAATTGCCAAGCAGAGGACATCTTCACAAGCATGATTACAATGTTCTTGCACTGAATGTAAAATTATGACCGTTCTGAAGATGTCATATCAGACCTGAAATGTTAAGTCTGTTTTTTTTTCTTTCCACAGATGCTACCAGACCTACTGACGTTTGTCCTATATTCCCTGTGTTTCTCTAAAATAATCATCAGGCGCACTCTGTCCTTCTCTCTGTTTAGATGGTATTTTATGCTGTGGAATTATTTTTAGTGGGACTTGCTTTCAAATTGTTCATGTTGTTATGAAGGTGAGAGGAGTCACTCAGCCTTAAGGTTTTGAAATTTTCACTTGACCCATGCCCAAGTCTTTAAGAGCTTTCGAGAAAATATGTGTTGGTCAACGGTGAAATGATTAAAACTGGCAATGTGTAAGAGACCAGCAGTGGCCCATATTCACTTGCAAAAAGGAAATTTCCTCAGAGATCAGAATTTAGTAAGCCCAATGGGAAATAGGCAAGTGATTTTCTCAGAGTGTGAATGTTGGTTCAGGAAGTGAGTGCAACAGATAAACGAGATGAGAAGGTGAGGACTGCAGATGCTGGAGATCAGAGTCGAGGTTGTGGTGCTGGAAAAGCACAGCAGGCCAGGCAGCATCCGAAGAGCAGGAGAATCGACGTTTCGGGCATAAGCCACTCATCAGGAATGAGACTTGTGGGTCGGGGCTGAGAGATAAATGGGAGGGGGTTGGGGCTGGGGGAAGGTAGCTCAGAAAGTGATAGGAGGATGAAGGTGAGGAAAAAGGTGATAGATAGGTCAGAGGGGGGAGTGATGGACAGGTCCAGAGGGTGGTGCTGAGTTGGAGGCTTGGGACTGGGATAATGTGGAGACCACATCGGGTGCAACAGACATTGGTAGAGGTATGGGTAAACTTCTGACAGATGTGGACTGATCACTTGGGCCTTGAATGAAGGTGACGGAAGTGGTGTGGATGCAGATTTTGCACTTCCTGCGGTGGCAGGGAAAGGTGTCAGGAGTGCGGTGTGGGCTGGTGGAGGGTGTGGACCTGACGAGGGAGTCGCTGAGAGGATGGTCTTATCAAATGCTGATAGGGGTAGGGAGGGAAATATATCTCTGGTGGTGGGGTCCTTTGGAGGTGGTGGAAGTAGCAGAAGATGACGTGTTGAATGCGGAGGTTTGTGGGGTAGAAGGTGAGGACTAGGGGACTTCAGACCTTGTTGCGTTGGAAAGGGTGGAGTTCAAGGGCGGTGGTGCGTGTAGTGGATGAGATACGCTGGAGGGCATCGTCAACCACGTGGGAAGGGAAGTTGCAATCATGGAAGGAGGAGGCCACCTGGGACTCTCTGAGGTGGAATTGGTCATCCTGGGAATAGATGTGGCAGAGGCGGAGGAATTGGGAATAAGGGATGGCATTTTTACAGGAGGTAGGCTGGGAGGAGGTGTAGTCTAGCTAGCTGTGGGAGTCGGTGGGCTTGCAGTTGATGTCTGTGGTTAGTCGGTCACCGGAGATGGTGATGGAGAGGTTCAGGAAGGGAAGGGAGGTTTCCGAGGTGAGCCAGGTGAATTTGAGGTCGGGGTGGAAGGTGTTGGGTAAAGCTGATGAACTGTTCAACTCCTCATGGGAGCACGAGGCGGTGCTGATACATAGAGGAACAGATACATGGGAACAACAAGTTCCCCTCACCATCCTGACTTGGAAATATATTGCTATTCCTTCAGTGTTGCTGGGTGAAAATCCTGGAATTCCCTCCCTAACAGCATTAGAAAATTGAATATTGAACATTACAGCACAATTCTAAAATCTGCCTGCACATGGTCCTCTCTTCCCTGCCTGTTCATGTGCCTGTCTCAATACTTTTTAAATATTGCTATGATATCGGCTTCGACCACTTCTTCTGGCAACACGTTCCAGGCATCTACCATCTTCTGTGTAAAAGCAACCTACCTTACACATCTCCTTCAAACCTTTCCCCTCTCACCTTGAACCTATGCCTCCTAATATTTTACATTTCTACTCTGGGACAAAGGTTCCAACTAACCATTCAATCCATGCCTCTCATAATTTTTTACACTTTTATCAAGTCACTCCCTCACCTCTGAGGCTCCAGTGAAAATAATATAAGTTTGTCCTACCTCCCCTCATTGCTGGTACACTCCAATCTAGGCAACATTCTGGTAAACTTCTCTTGCACCTTCTCCAAAGTCTCCAAATCCTTCCTATAGTGCGGTATCCAGAATTACACACAATATTCCAAATGTGGCCTAACTAAAGTTTCACACAACTGCAACATGATCTGCCAAATTTTGCCCTCAATTCCATGACTAATGAAGGCAAACATGCCGTACACCCTGTTGACCACCTTTTCCATTTGTCTTGCCACTTTCAGGGAGCTATGAACTTTGACCCCAAGATCCTTCATTTCTCAATGCTCCTTGGGGTACTGCCATTTCCTGTATACTTTCCTCTTCCCAGAATGCTTTACCTCACACGTGTCTGGATTAAACTCCATCTTCCATTTACTTTCCAACTGAGCTACATCTTGCTGTATCCTTTGACAAGCCTCCTCATTATCCCCAACACCACCAATTGTTGTTCATCTACAAAATTCATAATCAGACCACCTCCATTTTCATCCAAGTCATTCATATATATATTACAAACAACAGATCCTCGTGAAACATTACTGGTCACAGACTTCCAGTCGGAAAAACACCCCTCCACAACTACCCTCCGTCTTTTTGACCAAGCCAATTTTGTATCCAACTTACCAACTGACCGGGGATCCCATGTGACTTAATCTTCTGGACCAGTCTACTAGAAGGGAGTCATCAAAACTTTAGCAAAGTCTATGTAGACAACATCCACTGCCCTACCCTCATCAATCATTTTATCACTTTCTCAGAAAATTCAATCATGTTTGTGAGACAAAATCACACAAAGCCATGCTGACTATTCCTAATAAAACCAATAATTTCCAAATGTGAGTAAATCCTGCCCCTTAGAATCTTCTCCAATAATTTCCCTACCACTGACATAATGTTCATCAGCCTATGATTTCCTGAATTCCTCCTGCCACCCTTCTGAAATAAAGGAATAACTGCAATAAATGGACTACAGCAATTCAATAAGGTGACTATCCATCACCTTCAAGAGGGCAACTAGGGACTGGCAAGAAATGCTGGCCCAGCCAGCAACACCCAGATCCTATTAATAAATTAATAAACAGCATGCAAACGCAATAAAATTCAAACTGAGGTTTCTTTTTACCTCTCCTAGCAGGTACATCAGTATGTAATATCATAGAGTCATAGTCACAGAGTCATACATCACAAAAACAGTCCCTTCGGTCCAACCAGTCCCTGCCTCCCATAATCCCAAACTATATTAGTGCCACCATGAATTATTCTCCTTCTCAATCTCTCTCATTCCCTGACATGTGATGACCCTTAGGTTCAACCATCACTAGTCATCTGTGTTTGGTCCATATCCTTCCAAACGTTTCTTATTCATGTACTTATCCAAATGTCTTTGTAACTACATTGTAGTTACATCCAAAGTACATTGTAACTGTACCCGCATTCATTCCTCTGGAAGGTCATTCCACAAATGAACCACTCCCTGTGGAAAAAAAAATTGCCCCTCAAGCCTTTTTTAAGTCTCTCTCCTTTCATCTTCAAAATATGTCACATGGTAGCATGGTGGCTCAGTGGTCAGCACTGCTACCTCACAGCACCAGGGACCCAGGTTTAATTCCAGCCTTGGGCGACTATCTGTGCGGAGTTTGTACGTTATTCCTGTGGGTTTCCTCCGGATGCTCCGGTTTCCTCCCACAGTCTAAAGATGTGCAGGTCAGGTGAATTGGCCATGCTAAATTGCCCAGTGTTAGGTGCATTTGTCAGAGGGAAGTGAGTCTGGGTGGGTTACTCTTCGGAGGGTTGGTGTGGACTGGTTGGGCCAAAGGGCCTGTTTCCACACTGTAGGGAATCTAATCTAATCTGGATAGGTCAAGTCTTCTGGGTTTCCTGCTGTCATGTCCTCCCAATGAGGCCGTCCATTAATAAGACAACTATGTTCCCTTTTTCAATTGCTTTTGGAATGTATATCAGGAACCTTTGAAAATAGTGGATTTAAAATTTTTAACAACTGGCAGCGATTTTGCAAACGGTTATGCTTTTGAGTGTACAGTGTTGACCTACCACTGTTATAGGCAAATCCTGAAATCATATTCATTAAAATGTAAGTCAATATGAAAGAGCTGCAATAATATTTGCAGAAGTGCCATTACCACATCACTTGCCCATAATAATTGAATGTTACGATAAAGATAAAGTCCGACCAGACCACAAAGCTGCTCCCTCATTAGAAAGAGATGACTGGTAGTGGAATAACCTGAGGGTCAGTCAGAGGCAGGGGAGAGATTGAGAAAGAAGTCTAATTCCTGGTAACTTCAGCCAGTGTCAAAAACAAACCTATGATTTTGGCTTTAGTTCTGTATCGTAAACCAGTCATCTAAACCAACCGACTGTCATTTCATTCATATGCACAAAGATGCCATATTCCATGCTTCCACATCTTTCCATTCTTACATTTCATAAATGTGATAGGTGTTGACTTTTCATGTTAGTTATTGTTTTTCACTATATTTCCATTCACATTATTCCTCTGAAAATTGACTTTTTAACAATAGAAGTTTTTAACACCAAGTTATCCCAGTGTATTCTTCTAAATCTAAACTTTAATTGTCTAAATACTGTGTGTGTATTCAAATGTGCATGTACATGTGTGTTATCTTTGAGTGTGTACATATCTGTTTTACTTCTGCATGTGTGAAAAGTGCATGTTAGCTTCATGTATCTTGCATGATCTGTGTGTATATATATATGTATATGTGCATGTTATCATTGGGTGTTTGTGTTTGTGTTTCTGTACAGTTTTATGTTATGTTATCTGTGGGGTTTTTTCTACACATGCCCATTACATGTATATTGTTTTTGACTGCTGTATTAGTACTGTCTATATGTGTGTGTTCCCTTTTCACAGATGTATCTGCTTGTGTTATTGATGTAAGTTACCTGTATGTGTGTTTATATATATATGTGTGTGTATATGTCTCTATGTGTATGTCTGTATGACTATACAGATCCTTATTAAATTGCAACAGAAGATAGATACAGAAAGTATTTGTCAAAGTTCCTGTGTGCTGGACTTGTTTAAGTGTCATGTTTTAAGCTGCAGCACGGTGGATGATGTGAATGTGGATTTTTGAGCAAGAGCCCCTTATTAGGCTTATATGTAAAAGTTGGTGAGACAATGTGGCAGTAATATCATGGATATAAAGTTGCCCAGGGAAAATCAGGAACCAAGAGTTCGTTCAGATTGGAAGGAGGTGGAGCATGGAATTTCCCAGGATCCAGCACTCGTCCTTCTGTTGTTTTAAGAAAGAAAAATTAAAATGGATAAAATGCAAACAGAGTCAGTCGGTCCACTGAGTTGTTCATGAGGAGATAGAGATCTGTGATGCCACATTCCATTGAAGAATGAAGGGGGATCAGAAGACAACTTTCAAATCACAAGGTGTCAGATTCATGAGAGGACTATCTACTTTCTTTTTTGGAAACAGGAATTCTTCTGCCACAAGGAGTTTCTTATGGAATTGGCCACAGTCCCTGTTTGACGGTTCTTGGAGCAGGGAGGGTTCTGGATCCCTGAAATCCCACTTTCTGATTTCTGCGAGGCAGCAACAGGCTCATTCCAGATACTTATTGACTTCAAATTTTGCTGGGAATGAAGATTTTGAGTCATTAGGAGAGGCGGGATAGGCTGGAACTGTTTTCACTGGAGCATAGGAGGTTGAGGGGTGATCTTATAGAGGGTTATAAAATCATGAGGGGGTTTGGAACATAAGTAATAGAAGAGTGGTCGCTTGAGTCTGCTCCACCATTCAATAAGCTCATGGCTGATCCTTTCGTGGACTCAGCTCCACTGACCCACCTGCTCACCATAACCCTTACTTCCTTTACTGTTCAAAAATCTATCTTTCTTTGCCTTAAAAACATTTTTTTTATTTCAAAAATATACTTTATTCATAAAATAATTTGATGGTCTGTACAGTTGGTCATGCCATACATACATACACATTTGCACACAGAGATCAGAATTTATCATTTGTATATACAGGTCTGTACGTTTATCGATCATATATCCATATATTTAGCTGAGGCGTCAGCAGAGCCCAAAAGGCTCCACGGGCCCCCTGTTCTTCTTAGGCAGGCAGATATTACACAGCGGTCTTTCCCCACCGCGCCTTGGTGGCAGCTGCCCCAAGCTACAGCGCGTCCCTCAACATGTAGTCCTGGACCATGGAATGTGCCAGTCTGCAACACTCAGTCGGGGTCAACTCCTTCAGCTGGAAGATCAGCAGGTTTCGGACCACCCAGAGAGCGTCCTTCACCGAGTTGATGATCCTCCAGGAACAGTTGATGTTCGTCTCGGTGTGCGTCCCGGGGAACAGGCCGTAGAGCACGGAGTCCCGTGTCACAGCGCTGCTCGGGACGAACCTCGACAAACACCACTGCATTCCTCTCTAGACTTCTTCTAAAAACATTAAATGAGGCAGCCTCAACTGTTTCACTGGGCAGGGGATTCCACAGATTCACAACCCTTTGGGTGAAGCAGTCCCTTCTCCAGGTAAGGGGGAGGTGTCTTTTCCCTAGGGGATGAGATTTTAAGACTAGGGCACATATTTTTAAGATGAGAGAAGAAAAAGTTTTAAAAAAGACATTGGGGGGAAACCTGCTTTACACGGAGTGGCTCATCTATGGAATGAACGTCAAGGGGAAGTGGTGGATGCAAATACAGTTACAACATTTGGATAAGTTCATGAATAGGAAATGTTTGAAGAGACATGGGCCAAGTGCAGGGAAGTGGAATGATTTTAGTTTGAGATTACAGTCAACATGGACTGAAGGGTCTGTTTCTATGCAACTACCTGCTGTGGCAGGATTTGAACCCAGATCCCCAGATCATTTTACTAAGTCTCAGGCTTACTAGTCTAGTGATAGTACCATTGGCCCATCACTTTCATCTAACAGCACTTCCCAAACCTCTATCACAGAGCAGGATAAAAGTTACAAACATATACATGTGTCACCACTTGCATGACCCCTTACAAGTCCTACACCACCTTGATTCAGAATTAAGTCACCATTCACTGTTGCTTGGTAAAAGCTCCCTCCCAAGTGGCACTGTGGATGTTTCATATAAAGCTAATCAATTTCCTGAGGCTTTTTTTGGAAGATATTCTGCTTTATGACAACAAGGGTTTGGCCAAAGGTGATAGGCAATTGTAACAAGAAGTAAGCGTGGTGCTTAATGGAATTCAGCCAAATAAGCAAGGCTTATTGCCAGTAGATCAAATACTGTATTCTCCACTGCAATTTGGAGGATCCGCTGTTTATTGGAAGGAGGCTTAATCAATGAAATCTGATGGGAAGAGGGTTACAGGAGGTAAGATTTACACTTGACAGAGCTACATAGATGGTAATAGGGAGAAAGGGAGCAGCTGAATTTGTATAGAGCCTTTTTATTACCCCCCTTTGATATTCAAGCAATACTTTTGAAGTGTCAGACGGCATGGTGGCTCAGTGGTTAGCGCAGCTGCCTCACTGCACCAGGGATCTGGGTTTGATTCCAGCCTCAAGTAACTGTGTGGAGTTTGCACATTCTTCCGTGTCTGCATGGGTTTCCTCCGGGTGCTCCAGTTTCCTCCCACAGTCCAAAGATGTGCAGATTCGGTGAATTGTCTGTGCTAACATTGCCCATCGTGTTCAGGAATGTGTAAGTTGGGTGCCTTTGTCAGGAGTAAATGTAGAGTAATAAGATAAGGGTGGGTTACTCTTCTGAGGGTCAGTGTGGACTTATTGGGCTGAATGGCCTGTTTCCACGATGTCGGGATTTTATGATTCTATTTAATGTTGGGCTATTCTCACATCTAGTGGTATATAAGGTGACAAAGCAGGTGTTTATAGCTGTTTCCATTGGCTAATTTTAATGGAACAGGTCACAGGTCTGATGCTAGAAGCTGTAGTCTGAAAGCATGTCCGAGTAAGAGACTCTCTCACTCTTACTCTTGCCTGCCATTGATTCATAGATAATTTTAATCAACTTGTTCAGAAATGTTGGGGTACACCTCTAGAGTAGTTGGGATTTGAACCCAAGCCTCCTGCTTCACAGTACCACTGTTCCACAATATTTTGGGCCGTTGACTTGTATTGCAGGGATTTACAGATCAGGATTCAACTTGTTTGGGTGCACTGTGAAGACATCTTCCTTGGAAATTAGCTCCCAGGCTAGGGTTCAAACCTGGAGGTTCTGGCTCAGAGTCAGGACCGTTACCAACTGCAACATAAGACTTCCCTTGAGCCTTGGCATTGGGGAAAATCCATCTACTTGATCTCATGCAAGGAGACTAAAAAGGGATGGCATCTTAGGACAAAGCAACACAGATGTAGCTCACCATTGGCATGAGCAGCCTGTGCAAAATATATTTTAAAAATGAAAAGGCTTTCCAAATGAAGGTAGAGCATGGCATAATGTCATGCATCAAGGATGAGCTGCTCAACTGTGTGAATTATGCATTTCAATGTGGAGCACATCTCAACCATTGATTAATGCTTATGAGTCAGGAGATACAGAATCCACATTCCTTACACTTCCATTGCCTATCATCCGGTTTGCAGTTTTTTGAGGCTGATGTGTATTTATACACATTTATTAAATGAATATTGACTTCAATGTTCTGCCTGCAAATTAATATATGAAGTGAGAAGTAACCAAAGTGACCTGGCATATGAAAACAAGGCTGAAAATGTGTTGCTGGAAAAGCGCAGCAGGTCAGGCAGCATCCAAGGAGCAGGAGAATCGACGTTTCGGGCATGAGCCCTTCTTCAGGATCTCCAGCATCTGCAGTCCTCACTTTCTCCTCCTATGAAAATAAGGCCCCAGCTGTTTGCAGCAAATGCCAACACATTCTGTCAATCAGCACTGATTCATTCTCAGGCCATAGACCTCTCTAGCCATTTATAGACTATCTTTTGTGGAATGTTGTCCCGTGAAGCAGCTTGACACAACCTGTCAGCTTGCAATGGGACATTCGAGGGCAGGTAAGATTGAACTGCATTGAAGTAGAACTGCAGTCACAAACAATAATTCAATACCAATTTCTTCAAATAATATTTCACTTGAGTAGGTGTGAAGAGCCATTTCTTGAAGCTAGATGATTTCAGAGGTGTATGTTTGTAATGTTCCACTCCGTAAACAAATGTAAGACTGAGTAACGTTTGATGCTGGTACTGTCCTTTGGCAACTGAATTTCTTGTGTAGACCAGCACCGATTCAGATCAGGTAGGTACTGTAGAGTTCATTCCCTAAAGTGAGTTTAAGTAAAGTGGATGGACTTTTACAACAATTCAATAGGGTTAGTTGTCCTTATATGACTTGTTTTGCCCCAAACTGTTTTTCGTAGAGTTATAGAGTCGTACAGGATGGAAATACACCCTTTCATCCAACCAGTCCATACCGACCATGATCCCTAACTACTAGTGCCACCTGCCTGCGTTTGCCCCGTATCCCTCCAAACCTTTCCTATTCATGCACTTATCCAAACATCTTTTAAACATTGTAACTTTTCCTGCATCCATCACTTCCTCTGGCAGTTCATTCCATACACAAACTACTCTGTGTGTGAAAAAGTTTCCCCTCATGTCCTTTTTAAAACTTTCTCCTCTCACCTTAAAAGTATGCCCCCTAGTCTTGAAATGCCCTACCATAGGGAAAAAGACACATGCTATTCACCTTATCTATACCCCTCATGATTTTATAAAGCTCTAGAAGGTCACCTGCTGCATTCCAGTGAAAAGCCGTCCAGCCTATCCAGCATTTTTGTATAACTTAAACCCTCCATTCCCAGCTACATCATGCTACATCTTTTCTGAACCCTCTCCAATTTAATATCCTTCCTATAGCAAGGCAACAACTAGAAAATTCAAATTCATAAGTTGGCCTGGTGTAGACTTGAGTGTAGCTTTTGTAGATTATCAGATGTGCAAATATGTAGGCAATAATTACCCTCAGCTTCTGTCAATAATTGCACAGGAAATGCCAAGTCGCAAGTTCAATATTTCAAATCTGTGGGCATGTTTATTTATGGATGAACTGGACATTTATGTATCTAAAAATATGATTCAGGAAACATTTCCTTTTGTTGGCTTGAGGTGCAGTTTGAAATCATGCAGACTGCGTGTCACCTGTTCCCCTACCTACTTGCAGTGTACCATGAAGGAGAGACCAGTGACATTCATGCAATGTCAAGTTGTCACTGATGCGTTAACCAATTTACTGCACAGTCCCCGGCAGAGATGTGCAGCAAGGGAAATCTAAAAAGCAAGTATTGGTCTAGATTTTGCTGGAATGGTCATAGTGGTTTAACAGTGTTCATTCTTAATAATTACATTGGATTACAAAGCATATCCAGCTTAAAAACTGGCCTTTGGTCCAGCCAGCTAATGCTAATGTATATACTCCACTTAACTGCCTCCCATCTTTCTTTATCTAAATCTCTCACTGTAACTCTCTGTGCCCTTCTCCCTCAAATACAAATCTACTTTGCCCTTGAACGTATCTTCTCCAGTCACTGATAATGAATTCCTCTGCTTTTCAGTTAAAGACTGAATACTGTATTGGATTTCCTCGATACTATCTCAACGAGCCACCACACACTGCAGCCAGAGAGGAACTATGCAAAGCAGAGGAAAATCACCCATACAGTGTATTCAAAAAGAATGGCTGCCCAATGAATACAGTCTGCCAATTTCTGAGCAACAAGCCCAAACAAGCAGACAAGACACACTCAGAAACTCTAGCCACTCTCCCCTACATCAAAGACATCAAAGAAATGACTGCCAGGCTACTCAGACCTCTTGGCATCATGTAGCCCACAAACCCACCAACACACCAAAACAACAGCTAATGAACTTGAAAGACCTTATACAGACAACAAGCAAAACTAATGGCATTTACAAAATACCATGCAAGAACCATAACAAACATTACATTGGCCAAACGTTGGCTTCGTCCAGAGGCTCACTGAAGATGTTACTTAGTATGGTGATGAAACATCTGAAAATGAACCTTCTAGCTCAACGAGCAAACCTACATCTACTGTTTTGTGTTGATGGTCTCTTGCCACATTGTTCCCCAAAAGAGGTAAAATTCTTTCAGTGTGCACTTCAAACCTTGATAAAAGGATCTGTATGTAGGTTTGCTCGCTGAGCTGGAAGGTTCGTTTTTAGACATTTCGTCACCATACTCGGTAATATCTTCAGTGAGCCTCCGAATGAAGCACCGGTGGTATAGCCCGCTTTCTCTTTATATGTTTGAGTTTCCTTAGCTTGGTGATGTCATTTCCTGTGGTAATATAATTTCCTGTGGTGATATCATTTCCTGTTCTTTTTCTCAGGCAGTGATAAATGGGATCTAAGTCAATGTATTTGTTGATAGAGTTCCGGTTGGTAGAAGGAGTCATGAATTCAAAGCTTCTCGTCATACGTGCATCAGAACCAAAACACAAGAAAACCAAATTTAGAAAGGAATTGGCCATCCATACAGCATGTGTGGAGTTACTGCTTGATAGATGATGGCAGCTCCTTCTTTTCCTGTTTGGTTTTATTGTGTTTCAGTCCTGGTGATTACAAGGCAAAGAAAGCTTTGATGTGTGTTTCTTTTCAGCAATGTCTTCTGCATTGTATTTCTGATGAAAAGCTTCAATCTCATATCCCCTTTTAGCAATGCTGAAGTTCTGTACTAACAAGAGATACTATAACAAAATCTTTCATAATTTAAATTCCTCAATTATACCACCCCTCAGGCTTCTTGTTCTCAAGAGAGAAGCTATCTAGCTTGTCATACCAACCTTTTCTTGATTATGCACACTCATGCATTCCTGGTAAATTTTCTAAGCATGCTTTTCTATCCTAGTTATGGTGTGACCCCACAACTGCATGCATTAGCCAGAAACCCATGGCATTGAATTAGATTAGATTACTTACAGTGCAAAAACAGGCCCTTCGGCCCAAGAAGTCCACACTGATCCTCCGAAGAGCAACCAACCTAGACCATTCCCCTACATTTACCCTTGCACCTAACACTATGGGCAACTTAGCACAGTCAATTCACTTAACCTGCGCATAGTGGAACTGTGGGAAGAAACCAGAGCAAACCCACGCAGACACGGGGAGAATGTGCAAACTCCACACAGACAGTTGCTCGAGGCTGGAATTGAATCCGGGTCTCTGGTGCGGTGAGACAGCAGTGCTAACCACTGTGCCACCATTCTGGATCAGTGGTGCTGGAAGAGCACAGCAAGTCATACAGCATCCGAGGAGCTTCGAAATCGACGTTTCGGGCAAAAGCCCTTCATCAGGAATAAAGGCAGAGAGCCTGAAGTGTGGAGAGATACTTCAGGCTCTCTGCCTTTATTCCTGATGAAGGGCTTTTGCCCGAAACATCGATTTCGAAGCTCCTCGGATGCTGTCTGAATTGCTGTGCTCTTCCAGCACCACTGATCCAGAATCTGGTTTCCAGCATCTGCAGTCATTGTTTTTACCACTGTGCCACCGTGCCTCCTATTGAAGAGGGACCTTGTTAGTTATGAATCAGCAGGAGTGGCAGGGTAGGACAGAGTCAGCATGGATTTATGAAGGGGAAATCATGCTTGACTAATCTTCTTGAATTTTTTGAGGATGTAACTCTGAAGATGGACGAGGGAGATCCAGTAGATGTAGTGTACCTGGACTTTTAGATAGCTTTTGATAAAGTCCCACACAGGAGGTTAGTGAATAAAATTAGGGCGCATGGTATTGGGGCAAAGTACTAACTTGGATTGAAAGTTGGTTGGCTGATAGGAAACAAAGGGTAGTGATAAACGGCTCCATTTCAGAATGGCAGGCAGTGACCAGTGGGGTACCGCAGGGATCCGTGCTGGGACCACAGCTTTTTATAAATATGTTAATGATATAGAAGATGATATCAGCAATAACATTAGCAAATTTGCTGATGATACAAAGCTGGGTGGCAGGGTGAAATGTGATGAGGATATTAGGAGATTACAGGGTGACCTGGACAAGTCAGGTGAGTGGGCAGATGCATGGCAGATGCAGGTTAATGTGGATACATGTATGGTTATCCACTTTGGTGGCAAGAACAGGAAAGCAGATTACTACCT
>NC_057749.1:4628328-4649431 GCF_004010195.1 Chiloscyllium plagiosum
GTGAAGAGGTTCTTCTGCAGCTGTACAGGGCCCTGGTGGGACCACACCTGGAGTACTGTGTGCAGTTCTGGTCTCCAAATTTGAGGAAAGACATTCTGGCTATTGAGGGAGTGCAGCGTAGGTTCACAAGGTCAATTCTTGGAATGGCGGGATTACCTTACACTGAAAGACTGAAGCGACTTGGCTTGTATACCCTTGAGTTTAGAAGACTGAGAGGGGATCTGATCGAGACATATAAGATTATGAAAGGATTGGACACTCTGGCAGCAGGAAACATGTTTCTGCTGATGGATGAGTGCCGAACCAGAGGACACAGCTTAGAAATACAGGGTAGACCATTTACGACAGAGATGAGGAGAAACTTCTTCACCCAGAGAGTGGTGGCTGTGTGGAATGCTCTGCCCCAGAGGGCAGTGGAGGCCCAGTCTCTGGATTCGTTTAAGAAAAAGTTGGATAGAGCTCTCAAAGATAGTGGAATCAAGGGTTATGGAGATAAGGCAGGAAGAAGATACTGATTAGGAATGGTCAGCCATGATCATATTGAATGGTGGTGCAGGCTCGAAGGCCTACTCCTGCACCTATTGTCTCTTGTCTATTGTCTATTTTAGTTTTGTCTTTCTTCTCTCTCTCTCTCTTCATATAATTTCTTTCCCACTCTTTATTTCTCATTCTGTACCAGATTTGAGTCTAATTCACTCTATTTCCCTCTCCATTGACTCTTTGTATCTTTCTCAAGCCGAGGTTTTAATTGGCTAAGTTGATAGACTCTTGATCCAAAACAAGGCTCCAGACACACTCCAGACGCGGTTTCCGGTACACTAGGGAGACCAAACTCAGACTGTGTGATTGCTTTGCAGAGAACCTTTGCTCTTTCAAAAAGAATGATCCTGACCTTCGCACTAATTGCCATTTCAATGAACCACCTTGCTGGTTCATCAATATCTCTGTCTTGAGCCTGCAGCAGTGTTCTAACAAAGCCCAGAAGCTGGAGGAATGCCACCGCGTATTTGGAGGGGTGCCGGTGTTGGACTGGGGTGGACAAGTTCAGAAGTCACATGACACCAGGTTATAGTTCGACAGGTTTATGCGAAGTCATAAGCTTTCAGAACGTTTCATCCGGAACGTCACCTGATGAGGGAGCAGCGCTTCGAAAGCTTGTGATTTCAAATAAGCTTGGTTGGACCAAAACCTGGTGTTGCGTGACTTCTGAGCTTGATCACATTTTTGGTGTAGGCACTTTACACCCTTCAGGGATGGAGCATTTGGTTCAACAACTTCAAAGCATGAAGGTTGTCATCCATTTTGAGAATCACCCCTCGCTTTTTCTGTACACTTAGCAGAGCAGACCTATTATCTCTTATTCAATCCTACTATTCACACCCAGTTTGCATCTCAAATTCTCCTTTACTATTATTATCACTCCCTCTATCCTTTGCTCTGGGAACCCTTACCATCTTGATCCTTGTTTCCTTTTGTCTAAACCATCCAAAACCATGGTGGCTCAGTGTTTAGCACTGCTGCCTCACAGCACCAGGGACCTGGGTTCAATTCCAGCCTCAGGCAGCTGTCCATGTGGAGTTTGCACATTCTTCCTGTGTCTATGTGGGTTTCCTCCAGGTGCTCTGGTTCCCTCCCACAATCCAAAGGTGTGCAGGTCAGATGAATTAGCCATGCTAAATTGCCCATAATGTTAGGGGAATGGGTCTGGGTGGTTTACACTTCAGAGGGTTGGGGCGGAATTGTTGAGCCAAAGGGCCTGTTTCCATACTCTAAGGAATCTAAAAAATATATTTTTTTCAGTTCTGAAGAAGAGTCCTTGGATTTGAAACACAGATGCTGCCAAGCATGCTGAATTTCTCCAGTATTATGTATGGTTTTTCTTGGTTCCACTGTTCACCAAGGCCCCGGATATCCTGGTGGTCTTGCCATGTTGTTGTCAGTTCACATTTGCAGCAATGTAGAGGGCAAAGGTTTCCAGATGCAAAGAGAGGGAAAAGGTCTAGGCGAACACAACAGATTGGAAGTTGCCCTGCTGGAATCTGGAGCATTACCCAAAGCATGCACATAAGCAAGGAACTCTGCAAACCTCTTCCATAAATGGATGCTAGATCAGTTGTTTATTTCAAATCTGAGAAAGGTAACTTTTTGTTAAGCAAAGCTATTAAGGGATATTATTATTAAGGAATATATACAGAGGAACCTCAATTATCTGAAGGACCACGGGTGAGCGGTATTTTGTTTGGTTAATCAAATGCCGGACAATCGAATGCCCGATAATATAGTTTAGCCAAGCATCAGGACCTTGTGATCTTGCCAGATAATCTGATATTCAGATAATCGAATGCAGAATAATTGAGGTTCCTCTGTATTATTAAGCTGGAGAGGATTCAGAAGAGACCAGGAGGTTGCTGGGAATGGAAGGTTTGAGTTACAGGGAGAGGCTGGATAGGTTGGGACTTATTTCACTGGAGCATAGGAGGTTGAGGGGTGACCTTACAGAGGCTTATAAAATCATTAGAGGTACAGATAAGTAAATGGCAGGTGTCTTTTCCTTGTGATGGAGGATTTCAAGACTAGGAGGCATATTATTAAGATGAGAGGAGAAAGATTTTAAAAAGAGGGGAATTTTGTTTTACACAGCGGGTGGTTTGTGTGTGAAATGAACTTTCAGACAAAGTGGTGAACATAGATACAGTTACAATGTTTAAAAGGTATTTGGATAAGTACATGAATAGGAAAGGTTTGGAGGGATATGGCTAAGTGCAGGCAGGTGGGACTAGTTTAGTTTGGGATTATGCTGGGTATGGACTGAATGAACTGAAGGGTATGTTTCCATGCTGTAGTACTCTATGAAATGGGCCAAAGGCAGTGTTTGCAGTTGGACCAAGATCAGCCATGATATCATTGTAATGTAGAACAGCCATGAGGCGGCTGAATGGCCTACTCCTGTTCCTATGTTCCTACCCCTGATTTTCCTCATATCTGCAAGTCAGTGCTTTTAGCATTTACAATGGGCGGCACGGTGGCACAGTGGTTAGCACAGCTGCCTCACAGCGCCAGAGACCCAGGTTCAATTCCCGCTTCAGGGGACTGACTGTGTGGAGTTTGCACATTCTCCCCGTGTCTGCGTGGGTTTCCTCCGGGTGCTCCGGTTTCCTCCCACTTTCCAAAGATGTGCAGGTCAGGTGAATTGGCCATGCTAAATTGTCCGTAGTGTTAGGTAAGGGGTAAACGTAGAGGTATGGGTGGTTTGCGCTTTGGCGGGTCGGTGTGGACTTGTTGGGCCGAAGGGCCTGTTTCCACACTGTAACTAATCTAATCTAAAGTATATTTTACAGGCTAATTTTATCCTGGAATTTAACATATCAAAATGCACCATTGTTGGAAATAAATTTTAATGTCCAAACTGTGTGTTGCCAAAGGGAATAAAGATTTACACTTTGTGATTCAGCCTATTTGTACTAAGAACTGTTTTTGGATTTGTAGATTCAATGATCACCTCGCGATATACCAGACAGTAAACTTTAGTGTATTAACATTCCATTCCTACAATGAGAAGTTTCCCTTGATTATTACCCCATCATCATCGCAATTTGTAAATAAGGAAAAGCACATGTTTGACCCATTTTGCTTCATCCACCCAAGAATGACTTTGGAGTTCCCACTCCAAAGATACCACTACCTTGAACTCCAATGTTGACCATGCTTTAGTACATTGATTACATTGAGTGTACAGCACAGGAGGAGGTTATAGAGTTAAGGAGGGTCAAAAGCCAAGAAGGGACTTTGTGCTTTATACATGAGGTCATGAGTTTTCACTGTGCAGACTTGGAAGGCAGTGTATGACTAAAAGGTTATGGGAGTTGGGCGAGCAGCATTTGTTACAGAATAAATTATGATCAGCAAAGGTTCGGATGAGTTGAAGCTTATGGAGTGTCGGAAATGGGAGGTTAATCAGAAAAACATTGACAGAAATACATTATGGTGCTGGTGAGGCCACACCTGGAGTACTGTGTACTGCTTTGGTCTTCTTATTTGAGAAAAGATGTACTGGCACCGGAGGGTGTGCAGAGGAGGTTCACTAGGTTGATTCCGGAGTTGAGGGGGTTGGTTTATGAGGAGGGAATGAGTAGACTGGGACTGTACTCATTGGAATTCAGAAGAATGAAGGGAGATCTTATCAAATCGTGTAAAATTACGAAGGGAATAAATAAGTTAGAAGCAGGGTGGTTGTTTCCAATGGTGGGTGAAACTAGAACTATGGGGTAAAGCCTCAAACTAAGGGGGAGCAGATTTCGGACTGAGTTGAGGAGGAACTTCTTCACCCAAAGGGTTGTGAATCTGTGGAATTCCCTGCCTCATTGAATATTTTTAAGGTGAAGATAGATTTTTAAATAGTAAAGGATTTAAGGGTTATGGTGAGCGCGTGGGTAAGTGGAGTTGAGTCCATGAAAAGATCAGCCATGATCTTATTGAATGGCGGAGCAGGCTTGAGGGGCCAGATGGCCTACTCCTGCTCCTAGTTCTTATGAAATTGGCAAATCTGGGGCTGACAAACAAGTGGATGGGGTTTTTAGTGGCATATTGGGTTGCTGTACGTATAGGGTTAATTAAGAAAATGGAAATGACAATATGTGATCTTAGTGGTGGAGTGAGTTGAGTATCATTCCAGGTTTGTTCACTGCCAAGTTCAGCCTGGTACAATGCCCAGGGAGGGAAATGGATTCAATGGCACAAGGTAAGAAGTCAATGGTAAAATGCAAGGACAATAAATATGGTGTTCCTAATATTTAATAGGAATGTAGTGTTACTCAAACAAGACTGGATGCCAGAAAGCAATTCAACAACTCTATCGGGATCAATCGCAATAGATGTAGTTATAAGTGATGGCTGTAAATAATGTCACCAAAGGTGAATGTGGAATGTGGAAAACATGGGAATAAGAGATATATCTGTGGAAGAATTTGGATGTAATAATGCAGGGGAATCAGTGATGAAGATATTGCTGGGGATATAATTGGAGTGTAGTGTGATATCATGTTGATGGAGTATGATGAGATGTGCAGGATGAGATTACATGGTCAGCTAACAGAAATGACAGAGGGATATACAGTAGCGCCTCGACTTACAAACTTAATCCGTTCCGGGACCCGGTTCGCGAACCGAAAAGTTTGCGAACTGAATCAATTTTCCCATTGTTCAGATATTCAAACCGTGTGTAGAAAAGCAGAACAATGGCAATGAAACCACAGGCTTTTTGCTTTCGTACCTAAGTTCGTACTTTGAATTTCATACGTAAGTTGAAGCAAAATTTTACATACAATCCTGTTCATAAACGGGGTCGTTCATATATCAAGGCGCTACTGTAGTCTGATGGTGATAGGCATGGACAAAGGATTCTTTCTTATTCTGATAAAGAACTGCAGGGAATGTAGGAACAACTTTAGAGGACAACAACATATTCACAAGCATGCCAAAAGAAAGAGAGGTTAGTGATTAGGTAAAAACAGGAAACACTTGAAAGAACCAGCAGATCAGACAGCAACTGCCATTACAGTCAGAAGGGTAGACAAGGAGGGGGCTGGATGAACACAGCAAGCCAGGCAGCGTCAGGAGATGGAGAAGTCGATGTTTCAGGTGCAATCCTTCCTCAGTCATGGGGTTGACTTTCTCACCTGCTGATGCTGCCTGGCTTGCTGTGTTCATCCAGCCTCCTCCTTGTCTACCTCTGTCACAATCCTTGTCTACCATGGATTCCAGCATCTGCAGGTATTTTTGTCTCTAAATATGATGATGTTGAGTAATACACTTTTTTTTTGGCAGAGGAGATGGATGCCAAATAATGATCAGAGTAGTCAACTTGATAGCATGATAAATGGCTAAAGTAGATATACTCAAGTGGGAGTTTCTAAATTTGAGTCAGTGAAAATGGGTTCATATCAAGGGGGAATGACAGTAAAGGATTTGCAGGGAACAGTGTATCTGAGGAGTCATTAATGGTTTGTGTAAATGTCATTGGAAAAGGTCATTACTGAAAGTGTACTTGGAAGTGATGGGAGTGGAGGGAGACATTTCCTTTCCTATAGTCAAACAAAGAAGGAAATGAGATTGGAAGAAACATCAACAGTATAACTGGTAAAACATCATGCAAAGAATTTGTTGGAGGTGGCGTTGTCTGTGATTCAATGAAAGAGGCCACATCATAGATAAAATCAAGGGACTCAGGTGACCATGAATGAGAAAGAGAGTTAATCTGGAGAGATTAGTTAACACAAGACAGATGGGCAACAAATTCAGAGGAGAGGGAAATGTGAGCTGAGGCTGTGAAAAATAAGATTTTCATGTGCAGAGGTCAATAATAAAATAAGGATTAGAGATTGAGGATTGGTGGTTGAAAGAGATGGAATATGAATGAAAATGAAGCAAAATTTATAAATGCAGAGGCTAAGAGCATAGATGAAGAAAAGGTTAAAAATAGAGTGGGGATTGTCTTAATTAAATTGTATGTCAATTACTGTAAATCTCATGCTTGTTTTTACTTCTTAAATCATCTTTACTGCTTCCCCTTTTCTTGTGTTTATGTCTGCTGGTGTCTTCCCTCTCGGCTGTTTTTTTTTGTCTCAGCATCAGGACCCAGCTCTGTCACAATTTCTGACTTACAGCAACAATGCTGGCCACCCTGAGAACTGCATGTGGGAAGTGAATCTCCCGTCCCGCAGCAGTTCCTCTGTCCACCAGCGGCGTCACTGTCGACTCTGCGAGCTTGCAAGGACTGAGCCTCAAACCAGACGGGTTCATGTCATCCCAATCACCTTCGCTCAGTCATAGCAATGAGACATTGACAAACCGGTTCTGCTTTCACATTTCCCTTGGATGTTCCCCACTCTTGTAATTTCTGATGGACTATCTCAATGTAATATGCATTAAGATGCAAACATCAACAAAATAAAAAGTTAAAAATCACACAACACCAGGTTATAGTCCAAAAGGTTTAATTGGAAGCACACTAGCTATAGCCAGGTGTTGTGTGATTTTTAACTTTGTACACCCCAGTCCAACACCGGCATCTCCAAATTAACAAAATAGTTGGACTCTGGGTTTCTTGTTGATGGTATTGTATTTTCAGATATCACCAATGCATTTTCTGCTTTCTAATTACTGCAGTTTCTGGTTGGAGTAATTTGGGTCGTCTAGATATTTTCTAATCACCTTATTTAATGATACTATTACACACTTCCAGACAAGCAGGGGTTTGAACTTGAGCTTGCTGGCTCTTTTTTTCATTTGTTCGTGGGATGTGGGAATCACTGACTGGCCCAGCATTTATTGCCCATCTCAAGCTGTTGGCCAGAGGGCAGTTAAGAGTCAACCACATAAATGCCAGATCAGGTAAGGATGGTGGTTTCCTTCCTTAAAGGTCATTAGTGAACCAGATGGGTTTTTCCAACAATGGATTCATGGTCATCATTAGATTCTTAATTCCACATTCTTATTGTACTCAAATTCCACCATCTGCCATGGCAGGATTCAAACCTGGGTCCCCAGAACATTGCCAGTCCAGCAATAATACCACCAGGCCATTGCCTGCCCCAGCTCAAAAGTGGGAATATCACCACTGCAGCACAAGAGCCCTAAAATCCCTTTTTAAGATGGGTCTGAGCTGCTGACTGACTATAATGTGTTCTTAAAGTGGGCATTTTCTTAAAGTGGTAAATTCATTCGTCATACAGACATAGTCATACAGACAGGTGAGACCCTTTGGCTCATCGAGACTGCACTGACCTGTCAAACAGTCATCACTTTCCAGCACCTGGCCCATAGCTTTGAACTTTATGACATTTCAAGTGCTCGTTCACGTACCTCTCAAATGTTGTGAGGTTTCCTGCCTTTACTGCCTTCCCAGGCACTGTCAATAGCGTCTGGCGATCACAAGTTTCCTCAAATCCCCTCGACGAGCTGCCCTTCACTTTAACATTATGTCCCCTCGTTATTGACCCTTCAACTGAGGGAAACAGCTGCTTCCTATCTATCCTGGAGGAGAAAGTGAGGTCTGCAGATGCTGGAGATCAAAGTTGAAACTTTATTGCTGGAACAGCACAGCAGGTCAGGCAGCATCCAGGGAACAGGAGAACAGGTCAGGCAGCATCCAGGGAACAGGAGATTCCTGAAGAAGGGCCTGTGCCCGAAACGTCGAATCTCCTGTTCCCTGGATGCTGCCTGACTTGTTATTGACCCTTCAACTGAGGGAAACAGCTGCTTCCTATCTATCCTGTGCATGCCTCCCAGGTCCTTGTTACCATTTCCCCAACCTCCCCCCGCCCCGGCCCCCACCTGATCCCCAGCCTTCACTGCTCTAAAGTAGGCAACCTGAGCTTAATCAGCTTCTCTTGGCTTGCTTTGAAAAAATATTCCTTCAAGACCAAATTAAATTCAAATCCATGTCACTGCTCACCACATCATATTTCAGCAGGTCATATCTTTTCACTTCCAATCCCAGGTGATTTGTAAATGGGGGAGATTGCTGTTATCAATCTGCTTTTCTACATTGAGTCTAAAGGTATATCTAATGATCAGTGGTAATGATGCCCACTGTAGAGTCATAACAAGAAGAGGAACTTGCCTTACAAAGCAAAGTAATAGTTTATTCCATGACAGGAATATGTACAATTAGAATTAAGAACATAAGAATGAGGAGCAGGAGTAGGCCATTCAGTTCCTCGAGCCTTCTCTGCTATTTAATACATTCATGGCTGAGCTCACCTCAGTTTCAATTCCTCTTTCTTGTCCGTTCTCCATAATCTTTCAACCCATTACTAATTAAAAATCTGTCTATCATCCTCCTCAAATTTACTCAATGTCCCAGCATCGTCCACACGCTCTGGGGACTGAATTCCTCAGATTCACAACCCCTTGAGGGAATTCATTTCTCCTCGTCTCTGTTTTAAATCCCTCTCCTAAATTTAAAAACTTGCATTTTAGATTGCCCCACGTCATCTTTACATTTACTTTGTCAATTTCCTTGAATATCTTAGATACCTCAAATTGTTCCCCTCTCATTCTTGCCAACTTTAGAAAGTATAGGCCTAAGCAACTGAATCTCTCTTGATAAGACAAGCACTGGAATCAATCCAGTGCACCTCCCCTGAAATACTTCTAATGCAACTACATCCCTCTCCAAATAAGGGGTTCAACATTGGACTCAATATTTCAGATGTGGTCTCAGTATTTATATAAAATGTTGAGCTGGCAAAAACAAGGCAGGTCAAGAAGCAGTAGAGGAGCAGGAGAGTCAATGTTTTGGGCAGGACTCTTTATAAGACTCTCCTGCTCCTCTGAGGCTGCTTGATCTGCTGTGCTTTTCCCAGCTCCACATTCCATTGACTCTGATATTCCAGTTTCTGCAGTCCTCACTATCTCCCAGTGGTCTCACCAATGCCGTGTTAGGGACAGTTACAACTACCATAAGGTGGGTGCATCAGGTCTGTCTCCATTTGAAATTGTTAGAAGAGCTCAGCAGGTCTGGCAGCATCTGTGGAGTGAAATCAGAGTTAACGTTTCGTGTCCAGTGACCCTTCCTCAGAAACCATTGGGAATTTGTGCAAAACTAATTTTTTCTTCACTTGAAGACGGCATGACCTGATGAGATTGAGTGGAGCTAATTCAACTTCAAAATTAGCACTTTTGAGATTTTACACAAAAGCTTGTGATTTTTCTTATGTTTTGCCCCATTCTCACTCCAGAGTCTTAACCATATTCAGGCTGACGCTCCAGTGCAATAGGAGAAAGTGAGGACTGCAAATGCTGGAGATCAAAGTCAAAAGATGTGGTGCTAGAAGCATTCGGGAAGCAGGAGAGTCGACGTTTTGAGCACAAGCTCTTCATCAGGAATGCTGTCATGCTCCTCAGATGCTGCCTGACCGGCTATGCTTTGTCAGCACACACTTTTTTGACTCCAGAGCAATAGCAAGGGAGTGTTGCACTCTTGATGGTCTCATCTTTCTGGTGAGGCATTGAACAGAGGCCCATTTGCTCTCTTGTGTGGATGGATATGCCACTACATTGAAGGAGTGCTCCAGAGAGTCTAATATTGATCCTTCTGTGAGCATCACAGAGAACCAGTTGGTCTAGTCATTATCACAAGATCGCTGTTTAAGGAATCTTTCTGTGTACAAATTGCAGATTACAGTTTGGAATGGCTATCAAGTGCTTTGGCACATTCTGATTTCAGGGAAGGTATTGTATATACATGAACCCTTAATTCGTTTGCATTTCCTCAATGGGTACTGTAAATAGTTAATTAGCAGTGTTACAACTGGACCTTCCGCAACCTATTGTCAATCGATCTGTCCTGTGCTACCAAACATTTGATTGATCAGTTGCATGAAGCCTGGTTTGACAAGCAGCCTTTTCAATTTTAGTGTAATTCCTGCACATTTATCACAAAAAGTCAGTGTTGCATTTATCACAACACCTTGGAAAGGCAAGGACATATAGATGCCGTCATTCCAGTGACTAAGAAGTTAATATGTTTTATTTTAGAAATTGCACTGATTTATTGTGTCTGTTTCTCAGCGATTCAATCATCTTCTCACATTTGCCCCCTGCCCAGTCCTGTATCACCAAAGGCCAGTTACAAACTGACAATCTGCAGTATGTGCTTGCAGGGAACATACCTCTGAAGCATTGGTTCACTGCTTACTTTTGTCCTTGAGAGTCAAGAATAATGAACCAAGTGGAGTGGCTTTATAGCAGTGAAACCGAACAGGCAAAGGAGGGATTTCTGCAATATGGTTTGAGTGTCTCAAATGTTGAAAAAGAAAGAAAGTCATGCTTTAAAAAAAAAGCAACATTCACAACTTCAGGTTGTCTCAAAGCACAAAACACAAAGCAACTGGGGAGGTGATAGTTTAGGAGATTATTGCTGGACTGTTAATCCAGACACCCAGGTAACCTGCTGAGGAATTGGGTTTGAATCCTGCCATGACAGCTAGTGGAATTTGAATTCACTAACTATCTGTAATTAGGAAGCTCATGATAACTCAGGAATTCATTTTTAAGAAGTCCATCCATTTCACTAATATTCTTTAAGGAAGGAAAATACCATCCTTACCTGGTCTGGTCTATATATGACCTACAGCGACATGGGTGATTCTTAACTGCCCTCTGGAATGGGCAATAAATGCTGGTCTAGTGACACCCTCATCCTAGATTAGATTCCCTACCGTATGGAAACAGGCCCTTCAGCCCAACAAGTCCACACCTACCCTCCGAAGAGTAACCCACCCAGTTCCATTCCCCTACCCTACATTTACCCCAGACTAATGCACCTAATGAGCAATTTAGCATGACCAATTCACCTAACCTGCACATCTTTGGAATGCAGGAGGAAACTGGAGCACCCTGGGGAAACCCATGCAGATACAGAGAGAATGTGCAAACTTCACACAGACAGTCACCCTAGGCAGGAATCAAACTCAGGTCCCTGGTGCTGTGAAGTAGCAGTGCTAACCACTGAACCACAGTGCTGTCCTGGATTTTCTTAATATTCCTGTGAGTGAATATTAAAAAAAACCTTTGTAGCCAACGAAGCTATAGCCTCTGTTGTAATGGAGGATATCTAGCAGCCAGTCTGTGCTTAGAAAGCTCTCACAATCATGCAATGAGATAATAACAGATTTATGTAATTTCGTAATGTTTATTGATGGATAAATATTGCATAAGGATCAAGAATGACCGATGAAGAGTCATATCTAACGCAAAAGCTTAACTTTGTTTCTCTCCATAAATGCTGCCAGATCTGCTGAGGTTCTTCAGCTTTGTCTGGTTTTATTGTCTGGGAAAGCTCCCCACTCTTTCTTGAAATAGTGCCATTGGATTTTAACATCCATTGAAACGGGCAAAAAAGGGCCTTAGTTAAAGACCTCAGCTGAGCAGTGAAGCGCTTCTTCAGTTCGGTACAGGAGTGTCAGCCTTAAGCTTTGCGCTCAAATCCTCAATTTATCACTAACAACTCTGGATGCCCACTCATGTTCCTGACAGAGCCAACTGCCTATCAACTGGGTATCCATAAGTTTACTATTGGTGTCCTTCACCTCAGTGTTGATAATATGATTCATTCTAGACCTCTGAATTCAATCACATAAGTCCTCTTAGACCATAGGGCTGCTTTCTCATTAGTGAGAATGACTTGTTTAATCTGACGGTCACCACACCTCTGGAGAGGGGAGAGGTTGAGATGGAGAGTCCTTCATGATAACCTCAGTCAGTGATGGGAATTGAATCCACGTCGTTGGCATCACTCTGCATCAGCATTGCTTCATGAAGGTGAAATTATGCCTGACCACATTTGCTAGAATTCTTTGAGGTGATAACAAGGAGGATAGATAAAGTGCAACCGGTAGATGTAACATATTTGGATTTTCATAAGGTGATAACAAGGAGGATAGATAAAGTGCAACCAGTAGATGTAACATATTTGGATTTTCAAAAGGCATGATATGCCACATAAGGCATACGTATCAAGCTAAGAGTCGATGGTGTTCTGGGTAATATATTAACATAGGTGGAGGACTGGCTAACTGATAGAATAGACAGAATTTGGGTAAGAGCATTTTTCTAATATTGCGTGTGGTACACAGCAGGGAACAATGCAAAGCAGGACCTGTCCACAATAACTAACAACATATATTAAATGACTTGGATGAGGGAAATGCATGTACAATCACCAAGATTGTAAATAACACAAAGGTAGGAGGGAATACAAGTGTGAACACAGAAAGAACCTGCAGAGGGATATTGACAGGTGAAGATAATAGACACAAATCTTAGCAGATGGAGTGTAATCTGGGAAAATGCGAAGTTAAGCACTTTGGCAGGAAGAATGGAAGAGCTGGATATTATTTAAATGGATAAAGACTGCAAAAAGTTGGAGTGCAATAGGACTTGGGTGTCCTTGTCTCTAAGTTATAATTTTCAAAACTAGGCAGGTAATATGAAAAAAAACTGGAATGTTTATCCTTATGTTAAAGGGAGTGGAGTATAAAAATAAGAAGGCAGTTCTAAAACTATGCCAGGCACTAGTCAGACCACAGCTAGAACACAGTGAGCATATTTGTTCTGCTCCTCTAAGGAAAGATATCGTGGGATTGGAGACAGTTCACTCGGTCGTTCCTAGGTATGGAGGACCAGCCTTATGAGGAGAGGTTGAGTAGGTTGGGCTAGTACCCATTGGAGTTTAGGAGAATGAGAGGTGACCTAGTGAAACATATAAGTATCCTATGGGTCTTTGTAGGATAGACACAGAAAATATTGCCCATGTGGGAGAGCTTAGGACCAGAAGGCATAATCACAGAGTCAACAGTTACTCAGGTAAGACAGAGATGAGGAAGAATTTCGTCTCTCAGAGGGTTGTGGAATTCTTTACAACAGAGCTGTTGGAGGCTGGATCATTAAGTGTATTCAAGGCTGAGATCAACAGATCTTCAATCAGGAAGACAATCAAAGGTTATGGGGAAAAGGCAGAAAGCGGAGTTGAGGGTTATCAGGTTAGCCATGACCTCTTTCAGTTGTGGACCAGACTCGATGGGCTGAATGGCCGATTTCTGCTTCTGTGTATTGCGTTATAGGGTCATATGTTTAGAGATTTGAGACAGAGAAAGAGACAGGACTATTGGAATGGAGCAAGACAGAAAGATTAGTTTAGAAATGCTCCAGGAACAAGCTTTATGCACACTGAGTGGTTTCTTTCCATAGCGTAAAAGATTAAAATGCACTGGCTTCCAAGATAAGGTCAGGAGTGATGAACTGAAGTCAGTCTGTCGTAATAGCAATGAACCATCTGCCCAGATAAAGCAGCTTTAATAACCCACTCCCCAGTTCCCCAGCACTTCCACTCACTGCTGCAATTAGAATCATCATCACTCCTGAATGTATGCTTTACTTCAGTTCCTTGGAAGGAGCAAAACTAAGATTGAACGTTTATGTTTGAATCACATACACATACATATGTCATTATCTAGCCTCCGGATAGGTGAATGGAGTGTGTGCTTCAAAAGACTAACAATACTCAGTCTTTGGAGTATGACATCTTTACAGAATGACAGCTCCTCAAGAGTCAACATGGAGTTTTTTGAACAGAACTGATATTTAATATAGGGCACAGGAATGGGTCTGAGTGGGTTACACTTCAGAGGTGTGGACCTGTTGGGCCAAAGGGCCTGTTTCCATACTGTAAGGAATCTAACCTAATCTAATCTAATTTAATTAATTTTGGGGAATAAACTTAGAAAAATGCAAATCACGTCCCGAGCACGCGTTTGATAGTTCTGCAATCCATGGGTTCACTGATGAAGCCAATCTTACACTGAACATTTTGCTTGATTTTAAGAAAGTGGTTCAAATTCTGTGAGGGGCCTGTCAGTATTTTCTTTCTGGAAGTTCTGATGCCAGGAGAGTACACAATGGAGTGGCACGGTGGCTCAGTGGTTAGCACTGTTACCTCACAGCCCCCCAGGTTCGATTCCAGCCTTGGGCGACCCTCTATGTGCAGGTTAGGTGAATTGGCCGTGCTAAATTGCCCGTAGTGTTAGGTGCATTAGTCAGAGGGGAGGTGGGTCTGGGTGGGTTACTCTTCAGAGAGTCAGTGTTGTCTTGTGGCCTGAAAGGCATGTTTCCACACTGTAGGGAATCTAATCTAATCTGCCTATGTGGATCAGTCAGCATGAAACAATGACATGCAGCAAACACAGGAGTGGTCTGTCTGCAAACAAAAAACATCCTGAGCTTCCAGCTGCCTGTCATGTCAACACCCCACCATGTTCCCTGGCAAATACCTCTAGTGCTCCAGTGAAACTCAGCGCAAGCTGGAAGAACAGCACCTAAGTTTCCACCTGGGAACTCTACAACCTGCTGGACTCAACACCATGTTCAACAGTTTTAGGGCTTGAACACCTTTTGCCAAGCTCTTTCCCCAACCTTACCCACCAGGCCTTGTCAGAACATCGACTGCTACCACACACAACCCATTGTCAACCACAGATAGTCCCCATGAGCAGCTATTCATTCTCACAGGCTGACTTTCACCCACTTTTGAACAGAAGCATCTGGTGCATGTGTTTTTTTGTAATTTTTTTTTGTCTTGTTAGAAGGATAAATTCAATGAGTGATTTTTATGTCCTTGTACTCTAGTGCGCACATTCCAAACAGATTTAATTTGAATGAGATATTTATACATTGGCAAGAAATGTGACTGTATTTTTTTAAGTATAAGCTGCTAGTGCTAAAGTCTGTTGTACTCTATTAAGTGCTAGTTGGTATCGACTAACTGAACATGTTCAAGGCTTACTTTCCTAACTATGCTTGGTTTCTCTTGATTAGAAACAAGCATTTGAGTGCAACAGAACCTTTTAAAGGTTATTTTGAATCTTAATTGAAATAAATCCTGAGTCCTCAAAATTGTTTAATACTGGCAGTCGTATGAAATGTTGCTAGATGGCAATGGATTTAAAATTCTTCCACTCTTGATTTAAGGCAAGTGTCCAGGGATGTGTAGGTTAGATGGATTAGCCTTGGGAAATGCAGGGTTAAAGGAATAGGGTAGGGGATTGGGTCAGGATGGGATGTTCTTCGGCAGGTCAGTGTGGACTTGATGGGCTGAATGGCTTGCTTCCACACTGTAGGGATTCTGTTATTCTGTTATCACTTCTTTGTCCGTCCAACTGTTTATCTCTCGCACTAGGGTCTATTGCCACCTAACGTTTACACCTTCCCCTATCCCTCCACCCCTTCTTTTGCATAAACACCATCCTTTTCCTAGTTAACATCAGTTCTGAGGAAGGGTCACTGGACTGGAAATGTTCACTCTGCTTTCTCTCCACAGATGTTGCCAGACCTGCTGAGTTTTTCCAGCAATTTCTGTTTTATTTTCACAGAAGCAGAGTTATTGCAGATGTTGCACAATGTCAACATGACATCCCAACTCACTTTAAGGTGTGAGCAATGAAGACAAGCGTGCTAAATGCCTTCTTAACCATCCTGTGATGCAAACTTCAAAGAGTTATGTACCTGGACCCCAAAATCTTTCCAGCCTTTTATGTTTTCATGGAGTGGCACGGTGGCTCAGTGGTTAGCACTGTTACCTCACAGCCCCCCAGGTTCGATTCCAGCCTTGGGCGACCCTCTGAGTGGAGTTTGCACATTCTCCCCATGTCTGCCTGGGTTTCCTCCCACAATACAAAGATGTGCAGGTTAGGTGAATTGGTCATGCTAAATTGCCCATAGGGCCAGGTGCAATAGTCAGGGGTAAATATATAGTAGGGGAACGGGTCTGGCTGGGTTACTCTTCAGAGGGTTGGTGTGGACTTGTTGGGCCGAAGGGCCTGTTTCCATACTGTAGGGAATCTAATCATACAATTAGTCGCAGCGTTTGCCCCAGTCTGTGAATTGTTGGCTCAATTGTGAGCCATTACAATGCCCATCCTACAGTGCTTATATTTTCCAAATCTATGGCATACAAAATAAACCATGCTGCCTGGTTTCCTGCTGTTTGACAATATTTCTTCCATGCTATTTCTTTGCCAAGTTATTGTGCAGATCAGATCTTCATGAAATAATTTCAGTTCATTTCAAGCCTCTCTTGAGCAAGCACAGAACTTAGAAACCAAGTCCCTTCAATGAATACATCACCATAAAAGTCAAGCAAAACCATGCGCAAATGTTTAAACAGAAAAGAAGACATATTTATAACGAACATTTCATGACCTCGAACAACTCAAAAACCCACAATCTTGCAAATGAAGTAGCTCTGAAGTGTTTTTGCGGTTGTAATGCAGGAAAGTCAGCATCTGCCATGTGCACAGCAAGATCCCATGAACAGCAAAGCTGTGATGACCAAGGAGAGAATCTGAACTCAATAATTTTGATTAAGGGATAATTGCTGGCCTGCAGAATGAGGCATATTCCACAATCCTCTTCAAACCAGCATGAGGGGATGCACTGTAACACCACAGGTTTATAGAATACCTGTCCATTGTCAACATGGATATCTAAGTACTAATAATACAATGGATGGGAGCTAATATTTTCAGCCTGGTTCAAATCTTCCTATATCCCATTCCACCTGAAAACTACACTTAGTATGTATTCTTGATAAATTGATGAGAAAGGAATGGATGGAAATTGATTCTCCATTGAGAATTATTGGAGATTACTTCTGTAATAAATAATCCTCAAATATTTTCAGTCTGATTTTAAACCATTTCAACAAAAATAATTACATGCACGCTAAGATGCAGCTAAAATTTAAATTGACACAAAATCCCTCCCAAGAAACAAAATATCTTTTAAAAATGACTTGCAGGATTTTTCCTCTTAAAAATAAGAAAGAATTGGCCATGCTTGACACGGGGGAAATTGTGCAATATCTTCAAGAAGCATTCTCATTAGAATTTTCTGTAGGTCTGCGAAAAAATAATGTATTCAAGAAGATTGTATGAGTTTGATAAAAAGAAGGTTGTTTACATTTTCGTTATATAGTTCATTATGGTGGCCCACCACAGAATCCAAGAGGAATGAATGAAATTCTCCCCCAAAAGCATTGCCCCCCAAGTTTCTGCTTATTCCAACATGGAATCTCTTGTGTGTGAATTGTTACCAAACTGATACCAGATCCTGATGATGGGAACGTTATCCATAGATTCAGCAAGCAAGGCAGTTATTCAGCATCAATCAAACTGTATCCTTCACATTAAGAAAGGTGGTTACTCAACCTATTCTGTCTGTGTTAACTTTATGAAGGAATTATGCAATTAGTTTTCCCCCAGTCCCCAGATACCTGTCCTTTTCCAATAGCCTGAATAGGTTTCTCTTCAAGTATATCGCCAATTGTCTTTGGAAAGCTATTGTTCCACCAACCTCTCCAGCAAAGTCTCCCAGACAATAATGTGCGGTATAAAGCAAGTACTTGTTGTATCTTCCCTTTATCTTTTGCCAATTGTTTTAAATCTGTATATCCTCTGCTTCGTGATCCACTCACCAGCAGAAACAATGTAGGTCTTATTGACACTGATTCACAGATAGAATCATTTCCATCATATGCTAATCAGTTGCCTGTGTGGGCATTGGTGATGTGGGCTTTGGTCTCCTCAGGTTAGTTTTATGACCTGTACTCACTTTTTGCACATACTAATACCCCTGGCTCAATACAGATGACATCAGCCTTCAGAACAGAACATAATAGAAAAACATAAGAGACTTCACTCCTACACACAGTTAAATAATGTCACAGCTAAGTAACATGGCCTTAAATATCATAATGGCACTACTGTTGTCTGACATATTCATTGAACTGACGCGTTGAACTGAGTGGCTTTATTGACAGCTCACTGGGGGAAAGAAAACCACAGAACAATTCTTCGTCTGCGCCACCAAACAAAATGGTCTCCATGGTCCTCAAGTGGCCCTAATCTGCTGCTCAATCTCCAGTTTAGCACATCACAAAGAATCCATTGTCACTTGTCTAAGGCCCAGTATAATGTCTCAATGCTGAATAGAACTGTGGATGTCAACAATGAGCAAACCAGATACATTTTCCAGTTCATAATGTTCTGAGTGATTGCTTCATAATATATTTTTTTCTCTCTTGGAACTGTAACCACACGAAGTTGAGATAAAAAAGAATTCTTTAGAATCCCTACAGTGTGGAAATAGGCCATTCAGCCCACACTGACACCTTTTCTCTCCCATCCCTGCATTTTCCATGGATAACAGGGCACTCTGGGTAATTTAGCGTGGCTAATCCATCTGACCATCTTTGGACTGTGGGAAGAAACTAGACAACCCGGAGGAAACCCAAACAAACACGTGGAAATGTGCAGATTCCACGCAGACAGTCACCTGAGGGTGGAATCAAACCCTAGTCCCTGGCGCTGTGAGGCAGCAGTGCTAACCACTGAGCCACCATGCCATCCCACCATGTTTTTTTCAAATAAGTATGGAATGCAAACATCACTGGAAAAGTCAGAATTTGTTGCTCATTCCTAACTACCTCTGTAGGAGCAAATTATTGCAGTTGCTGGAAGTTGTACTGAAAACAACAAATGCTGGAGATCACAGCAGGTCAGACAGCATCCATGGAGAGAGAGCAAGCTCACGTTCCGAGTCTAGATGATTGTTCGTCTGATGGAGAGTCATCTAGACTCGAAACGTTCCCTAATTGTCTTTGAATAGCTTTCTGCACTATTTCAGAGTCACCCATATTTCTGTGGATCTGGAGTCACACGTAGGCCAGAGCCAGGAAAGGGTGATAGATTTCCTCACAATAATTGACACAGTTACCATTGTTGTGATTAGCTTTAGTTATTTGCTGAATGTTAATTCCACCAGCTGTCACAGTGGAGTGTGAAACCATGTACCTGGATTATTTGCCTGGGCCTGTGGATTAGTAGCTTAGTGGCATGACAAGTAATGCACCATCTGTTCAGTGCTTTCATTCACCCATGATATGGATTTCCCACAAATACTACCATTGGCAAATGAAGCACACTAATTCAATGGATATGTCTTTGACAATAAGAATTTTCCCAGTATCAAGGTTGGGAGTCAGTGAGCAGAATTGGCAGGACTGGATCAAATAGATGATTTTCTTTGCTTCATTGTGATTACAGGAGAGAAACCAAGGTTGTGTGATTTATCGCTCACAGCATTGTTTGATTCTTTTTATTAATTCATGGGATTTGTTACTGGCTCAGCCAGCATTTCTTTGCCCATCCCTAATTGCCCAGAGTGCATTGAAGAGTCAAACACATTACTGTGGGTCTGGAGTCACATGTTGGCCAGACCAGGTGAGGATGACAGTTTCCTTCCCTAAAGGATAATCGGCAACCAGATGGGTTTTTTAAACAATCAGCAATGGATTCATGGTCATCATTAGATTCTTAAGAAGGGTGGATTATGAAGAAGAACATGGTTCTCTCGCATTCTGTCCTATTTGATGTGTGCTGGATTTTCCTCAGACTGTCTCAGTGACATCTGCTAATTCCTGGTGAAGGGCTTTTGCTGCTTCTCGGATGCTGCCTGACCTGCTGTGCTTTTCCAGCACCGCTCTAATCTTGACACTAATCAGTGACATCTGTGCCCATAGCCACTCTTGTTGGCATTGGGAGCAAAGTGATGCTATCCTCTGGAGTTGACCCTGGTTCCACAAACATAGCTTCCAGCATAATGCACACATGGAGGTAGCAGGAGGACAGTAGGGTGAAGGTCACACTGTGGCAGACGCGTGACTAATGTACTGCATCCAGGGGACATTCAATTTGGAGATGTACCTCAGTTGCTGGAGATCTGTAATTAAAAAAAGGAGCATGCTGGAGAAACTCACCAAGTCTGGCAGCTCTGTGGAGAGAACCCCATCCAGTTCAACAGAAGAATCATATCAGACTTGAAACATTAACTGTTTTGAAGAAGGAGTTAGATATAGTCCTTAGGACTAAAGGGACTTGAACATTAACTGTGTCAAAGAAGGAGTTAGATATAGTCCTTAGGGCTAAAGGAACTTGAACATTAACTGTGTCGGAGAAGGAGTTAGACATAGTCCTTAGGGCTAAAGGGACTTGAACATTAACTGTGTCGGAGAAGGAGTTAGATATAGTCCTTAGGGCTAAAGGGACTTGAACATTAACCGTGTCGGAGAAGGAGTTAGATATAGTCCTTAGGGCTAAAGGAACTTGAACATTAACTGTGTCAAAGAAGGAGTTAGATATAGTCCTTAGGGGTAAAGGGATTAAAGGGTTCTGAATTGGAATAGCAGCCTTGATCATATTGAATGACAGAGCAGGCTCAAAGTCCTGAACTGTTGCTAGGGCCCCTTCTGTACTACATCCTCAGGAGAATGCATACTCTCAACAAACAGTATTTCAATTCCATCTCAAACATCAAAAAGTGTAAGTACAACAAACTTTTATCCACCCACCTCCATAACCAGCGCTCCCCAAACATTCCAGAAGATTCCCCTGGCCTCGGAAACGCCATTAGCCACGTGGCAGATACAGCTGACACCCCCACGCTGATTGATGATGTCACTTCCGCCCCCATCATGGCCACTCCCACA
>NC_057749.1:4651245-4665617 GCF_004010195.1 Chiloscyllium plagiosum
TGAACTGCTGTGCTCTTCCAGCACCACTAATCCAGAATCAAAGTCCTGAACGACCTACCCTTGCTGCTATTCATATATTTCTTGTTTCTTTATCCGCAGATTTTGCCAAACCTGCCAGATTTCTCCAGCACTTTTTAGTTTTTATTTCAGATCTCCAGCATCTGCAGTATGTTGTTTTTATTCAATTGTAAGATACTTACCTGTTGCAATGGAAGATAGGAACAGTCCTTTTGAGCTGGCTCTGCCATTTATTATGACCGTGCCCTGATTGATGCCTTTTTACCCACACCATACTCTTAATCCTTTTGGCTACTGGCAAACAGAAATCTATCAACTGCTTCTGAAGCACACTGAAAGTCTAAGCTTCCACAGCCACTTTCACCGACAGCTTTCTCAAAGAGAAAGAAAATGAAGCTGCTTCTAGTTGGGTTGCCAAATGTCTCCTGTAACTTTTGACCCCACCCCCCATCAAATTCTCTCCCCCTACATTTTGCTCTTAGGTCCAATACGGATTTCCCACAAATAATACCACTGGCAATGAAGCACATTAATTCAATGGATATGTCTTTGACAATGAGAATGTTCCCAGGATCAAGGTTGGGAGTGAGTGAGCAGAATTGGTAGGACTGGATCAAATTTAGATAAATTTGTTTTGCTTCATTGTGATTACTGGAAAGAAACCAAAGTCATGTGGTTTATCGCTCACAGCATTGTTGATTCTTTTTATTCATTCATGGGATTTGTTACTGGCTCAGCCAGCATTTATTTGCCCATCCCTAATTGCCCAGAGTGCATTCAAGAGTCAAACACATCGCTGTGGGTCTGGAGTCACAGGTAGGCCAGACCAGGTAAGGATGACAGTTTCCTTCCCTAAAGGATAATAGTGAACCAGATTAGTTCTTTCGCCAATCGGCAATGGATTTATGGTCATCATTAGATTCTTAATTCCAGAGGTTGTTTTTTTTTTAAATTATTTTGACTAACAACAACGAGCTCTGGAAATATAATTTTTCTTTTGTTTCTGCTCACCAATATTAACTATTAAACCAGAGGGCCTTTCACCAAAACTCCCCAGACAGAGGTGAGAATGTGATTTTTCAATGTTGCACAAATTGTCACCAGCCACCCGCCAATTTGTGTTTGAGGTCTAATTAGGGTCATGTGACTCTGCCACGTGACTGAATAGACCAATTCTTGACCCAGACAGCTTTGGGCACTTGAAGCCGGACATCACTGGAGGTAACGGGATCCACAATAGAAGATTTGATCCCATTTCATTTCTTCTCGACCACCACTCTGCCTCATTATTAAAGTGTTGGCATTGAAAGATAACGTAAGTTGATGGATAGGTTTTTAACCATTCTGACTGATTAGCAACAAGTTTCTCCCAGTCATTAATGTCAACTCTGCTCATGTCAACGAGACTTTTAGTGTGTCATTAAAACATTATTTTTTCCCTCCTCTAGAATGTTAGTGTGAGAAACATTCATGATAGATCATCATACAGAAAATTGTTCTAAAGTGAAGAAACAATGTGTGACTTTAAACGTAACTTGTATTTCTGTTTTACATTTGTTAAGCAGGAAAGGATGTTACTAGTTTCAGTTTTAGTTCTGTGAATGGAGTTCTGTATCTGAAGATTTATTTACATTACCTCATTAAATGAAGTTTTCAAACTCTTGATGTGAATAGTTGAGTGCATTAGAAGCAAGGGTGGAAGAAGTTTAAAAAAAAATTGAACTGTTGCCCTGCAGTAATGTGGAAAAAGTGAGGACTGCAGACGCTGGAGATCAGAGTTGAGAGTGTGTTGCTGGAAAAGCACAGCAGGTCAGGCAGCATCCGAGGAGCAGGAGAATCGATCTTTCTGGCATAAGCCCTTCAGAAGGAAAAAGGATTCATTTTCTATGAAGGGCTTCTGCTTGAAATGTTTATTCCCTGATCATTATTATAAGACCCTCATAAATAATTCCTGCCTTGTGTATAAAAGCTTGTGCATTTTCTTTTCTTTTGGTGTTCTATCAAAAGAGCATCTTGTGAATATGCTCAGCAACTGACCACCATCGTTGATTCTCCTGCTCCTTGGATGCTGCCTGACCTGCTGTGCTTTTCCAGCACCTCACTCTCAACCCTGCAGTAATGTGTCCTATGACAAAGGGAGAGAGAGAAAGAAACCAGTTCATTTCAGAAAGATCGTGTGCAGGATAGAGGCAAGTCATTCAGAGAGAAATAGACCCATTACAACAGCAGTGTAGGTTAGCAGTCTCCAAAATAGTCAGGGCAGAAGAAGTCCTGAGTTGCTTCAAGTCAGTAAGAGATAAGATCCAGAAACAGCTGTCTGAGGAAGAAGAGTTTAAGGGAATTGCAGAGAAATAATTGAGCTGTGTTTGCAGTTTGTTTAAGGGTCTGAGGAAAAGGTCTTAATTAAAAAGATGGCTTCAATGAATGCAGAACTTTCATTGAAGAAATCAATCTCAGTTGTGTGAGCTGAGCAAGGATTTTTAAAGTAGAATCAGTCTGGCACACTACAGATGAGGTGGCGCAGTGGTTAGCACTGCTACCTCACAGTGTCAGTGACCTGGGCTCAATTCTATCCCAAGGATATGGGCCAAGTGCAGGGGAATGGGGTTAGCGTGGGTGGACATTTGGGCAGTTTGGGCCAAAGGGCCTGTCTCCATGCTGTAGGACTCAGGCAACTATCTTCCTGTGTGGAATTTGTAAACTCCCTGCGTGGGTTTACCTCTGCTTTCCTTCCACAGTCAGATGGGTTAACCATGGGCATTACAGGGGTGGATCTGAGTGGGATGCTGTCACAGGGTCAGTGTGATTTTAATGGGCCAACTGGCTTGCTTGCACACTGTAGGGATTTTTAAAAAATTGGTTGTGTCTGTGTAAGGTTGTTATTGAGTGTAAAGAGGTTGAATCTCTCTTTCTGATCATTGTGATAAGACTCTCATCAATAATTCTCCACAACCATCTAATGAAGGAGCAATGCTGCAAAAGCTAGTGCTTTCAAGTAAACCTATTGGACTATAAGCTGGTGTTGTGTGATTTTTAACTTTGTACACCCCAGCCCAACACCGGCACCTCCAAATTCTAAATAATTCCTGTTTCGTGTACAAAAGCTTGTGCATTTCCCTTTCTTTTGGTGTTCTTCTGGCAAAAGAGCATCTTGTGAATATGTTCAGTGACTGACCATCTCAGTTAACAAAGTAGCAAAGCCAAAATGAACAGTTTATCAAGGTCAGGTTTTGCTTTAGGATCTGACCATTTGAGACAGTTGAACAAACAGAAAACTTTTTCTTTTAAGCCTATTGGACACAATTCCCAGCACAGCAACATTGATTTTGCAGGGGTTTTGCGCGAACGCTTGTGAATCTGGTTTTGAGAAGGATTAGGGTTAGGGTTACAGAAAGACACAAACATTTGTTTGCTGACCGTCCCACTGAAACCAGAGAAGGAGATGGAGGTATTGCTGATCATTTTCTTTTCTAGTATTTTTATTGTCACTGATTTACAGTCCAGTATAAGAGTACAGTGTTGACAAATATTCTGCACAGTAAGAATTTGTGCCTTGCTTTTATAGCATCCACAATAAATAGTCTTCTTTTAATTCATTCATGGGATGAAGGCATCACTGGCTAGGTCAGCATTTATTATCCATCCCTAATATCCCCAGAGGGCAGTGAAGAGTCAACCAGACCAGGTAAGGATGGTAGCTTCTTTAGTGAGTCAGATGGGTTTTCCCCAAATTAACAATGGATGTTTGGTCATCATTAGACTCTTAATTCCAGACTTTTTATTGAATTCTAATTCCACCATCTGCCCTGGTGGGATTCAAACCCAGGTCCCCAGAATGTTACCCGGGTCTCTGGATTAACAGTGAAGAGGCAGTGCCATTAGACTATCGCCTTCCCTAAACTGAGGGAATAAATGCATTAAAGAGGATGTGAGATATAGAAATGAGGGAGACAAGAATTGAAGAGTATGCTGATAGGGTTGGAGGAGGAAGGATCTGAATGGGCAGAGTATTGGCTGAGTTGTAAACTCTATTTACTTCACTGTAATAACTTTGTTCAGCTATCCGAAAGAGCCCTGCACCTCAAACCTTCTCAAAAGTGATTAGAGTGAGACATTTTTTGTTAATTTGTTTAGTTTGTAGAATGTGTTACTGGCAAAATCAGTATTTCTTCCTCATCCCGAACTGCACTTGAATTTAAATTAACTTAAATTCTCCTACTCATCGGATGCTGCCTGCCCTGCTGTGCTTTTCCAGGAATCACTTTCTTGAACCACTGCAGTCCATGCGGACAGTGCTGTTAGGGAGGAATTTCCCAGCTTTGATCCAGTGACAGTGAAGGAAAGGTGATTCACTTCCAAGTCAGCATGGCACGCAGCTTAAAGGGGGAACTTGCTGGAGCAGGTATTCCAATATATCTTTGCTCCTCTGAATGGTAGAGGTTTGGAAGATTCCGGCAATGAGCATTGGAGAGTGATGCAGTCCATGCACACACTGTTGGCACTGTGTGGCAATCGGGCAAGGAGGAAATGTTAAAGATGGTTTCTGGCAAGACCATAAAGAACACAAAAGATAGAGACAGGAGTAGACTATTGGAGCCCCTTGAGCCATTCAATAAGATTTTGGATGATCGGTGAACCAATTAGCAGGGTCTCTGCAGGGTGTTGAGATGATTGTGTGTTGTTGGAGTTGCACTCATCCAGGCAAGGGGAGACAATTCCAATCCACTCCTGATTTTTTTTTTTGAGGATGGAGGACTGGCTTTGGGGAGTCAGGAGGTGAGTTACTCACTGCAGAATTCCCAGCCTCTGATTGGCTCTTGCAGCCACAGTATGACTAATCCAGTCAGGTTTCTCGTCAATTGTCACCTCCAGGATCAGCAATGGGAATGCCGATGAACATCAAAGGTTAGGTCCCTTCTTTCTGGGGTTGGTCATTGCCTGACACTGGCTGTGGTACGAATGTCCAAAGTCTGAACATAACGTTATAGAGCCCTGCAGCACAGAGACAGGCCCTTTGGCTCAAACTGATCTATACCGACCAAAATGTCCATCCTCGCTAACCTCATTTCCCTGCACTTGGCCCATATCCTACTAATCCTTTCCTATCCATGTATTTGTCCAAATGCCTTTTAAATGTTGTTACTGTACCCACCTCAACCACTTCCACTGGCAGCTCATTCCATGTGCGCACCTTCTTGTAAAAAATGTTGCCCCTCATGTTCCCTTTTGTTCTTTCCCCTCTAACCTTAAACTGGTGCCTTCTAGTCCTCGATTCCTCAATCCTGGGAAAAAGACTGAGTGCATTCACCCTATCCATGCCTCTCATGATCTTATAAAGTTCTATAAGATCTTACACAGTTCTATAAGAGGCATCTCGTTGCACATACACACAAACTGCTTCTGTTTGCTTTTTATAACTTGTGAATTGGAACAATTGGAATAAGCAGTCATGTTGTTTTACTGTTCATTTAATCATGATTTTAACATTTCCCTTTGTACACAGTGGATCCTCGGAAAAGGAGGATTTGATTCGCATCTGATGCCGGTGGATAATGAAGACTGTATCTATCCAATTAGATGATCTTTGAGAAGGCTTTCAATTGGTCGAGAGGGGTTTGATTCGTGCTATGACAGCTTATTGTCAGCTGCACTGGCTGGGCTGACGAGAGACTGTTGGTTGAAACTGTGAGTCTGTGGTAATCAACTTGCAATGAGCTAATCCAAACTGGCAGGTTGTACTTACAGCAGAGTGCAATCAACATAAATATGAGTGAGCTGATAACAATGTACATTGATCATATATCTGGTTCTGCGCCCTGTTTTTGGAGCTAAGGATGATTAATTATGGCTGCCAAAGTAAAAATAAAAATGTTTACAGTGTTTCACTAAGAAAAGAAAACAATATTTTGGAACTTCATAGTCCCTTGTGATTTGCTGGAATCATGTCAAAGATTTACCTCAATACAATGTATTTTCTAATGCACATTAATAATGAATGTTATTCTCTATCCTGAACTTGCATTTTGAGAAAATTCTTTCAACTTGAAGTAAGCAACGCCTCTATTTGTATTTCACCTTGTGATGTCTCAGAAACTTCTCAAAATATTTCAGAGACAGTTACTTACTGTAATATGTGATTCCTTTTGTTGTACGGCAGCATTTCCATTTTAAATGTAGAACTCTTGCAACTGCAAGGAGTGAACATGGACCCTCCTCCCTACCTTTTATCTTACCCTGCTGGACACACTTTCCTCATTCCTGAAGAAGGGCTCATGCCCGAAAGGTCGATTCTCCTGCTCCTTGGATGCTGCCTGACCTGCTGCGCTTTTCCAGCAACACATTTTCAGCTCAGATAATCTTCTGAGGAAGGGTCACTGGACCTGAAACGTTAACTCTGAGTTCTCTTCACAGATGCTGCCAGACCTGCTGAGATTTTCCAGTAATTTTTTTTAGGCCAAATAATCTGTTTTCGCTCGGTTCGGTGGGAGAATGTTGGTCAAGAGGTTATGAAGTTTCCCTGCTTTTATTCAGTTCATCTCCAGGTGGACCGCTAGATGGCATCTTGGTTTGACGTCTCACCAATAGGGTCACAGCCAGTATGGGTGCTACTCCCTCATTACTGGAATTCCAACCCTAGAACCAACTTATGTCCCCTCCAAACCCTTAAAAACAAGAGTGGGCCCACTACCAATTAAACTGAGACATTTCAGAACTCCTAAGTGGCTCGAAACCTCTCAAACTGTTTGAACAAATAACAATCTAAGCAGTGCTTACAATGCATGTTGGTAGCTTGCTGTTAAAAACTGTAAAAAACTCTTCTACAATCCTTGTTTTTTTCAGAACAGTCCTTTTCCATTTTAGTCCACAATCAATAATACAGAAAAATGAAACAGTACAGTCTTCACTGTCATGTCTTTTGGATTTCCCAAAACTCTTCATCGCACAAGAAGCAGTTATGCCTTTAGTTACTCAGATCGGAAACTTGGAATCCCATTTGCTATAGGAAGGATATTATTAAGCTGGAGAGAGTTCAGAAGAGGTGACCAGGATGTTGCCAGGAATGGAGGGTTTGAGTTATAAGGAGAGTTATAAGGAGAGTTCCACTGGAACTCTTTCCAGTGGAGCATTTCCAATGGAGCATTGGAGGATAAGGGGTGACATTATAGAGGTTTATAAAATCACAAGGAGAATAAAGTGAATGGCAGGTGTCTTTTCCCTAACATGGGGGACTTCAAGACCAGGGGCATAACTTTTAGGTGAGAAGAGAAAGATTTAAAAAAGAGATGAGGGACACAGAGAGTGGTTTGTGTGTGGAACAAACTTCCTGAGGAAGTGGTGGATGCGGGTACAGTTACAATGCTTAAAAGACATTTGGATATGTACATGAATAAGAAATGTTTGGAGAGATATAGAGTCATAGAGTCATAGACTTGGACAGCATGGAAACCAGGCCCTTCGGTCCAACTCATCCATGCCGACCAAATATCCAAACCTAATCTATAATCCTATTTGTCAGCACTTGACCCATATCCCTCTAAAACCTTCCTCTTCATATCCCCAATCAAATGCCTTTTAAATGCTGGAATTGTATCAGCCTCCACCACTTCCTTTGGCAACTCATTCCATACACGCACCATCCTCTGTGTGAAAAATTGCCCCTTAGATCCCTTTTATATCTTTTCCCTTTCACTCTAAATCTATGTCCTCTAGTTCTGGACTACCCCATCCCAGGGAAAAGACTTTGTCTATTTATCCTATCCATGCCCCTCATGATATTATAACCTTCTATAAGGTCATCCCTCAGCCTCCGATGCTCCAGGGAAAACAGCCCCAGCCTGTTCAACCTCTCCCAGTAGCTCAAACCGTCCAACCCTGGCAACATCCTTGTAAATCTTTTCTGAACCCTTTCAAGTTTCACAACATCCTACTAATAGAAAGGAGACCAGAATTGCATGCAATATTCCAACAGTGGCCTAACCAATGTCAGGTACAGTCTCAACATGACCTCCCAACTCCTGTACTCAATACTCTGACCAATAAAGGAAAGCATACCAAACGCCTTCTTCACTATCCTATCTCCCTGATATTCCACATTCAATGAGCTATGAACCTGCACTCCAAGGTCTCTTTGTTCAGCAACACTCCCTAAGACCTTACCATTAAGTGTATAAGTCCTGCTAAGATTTGCTTTTCCGAAATGCAGCACCTCACATTTATCTGAATTAAATTCCATCTGCCACTTCTCAACCCATTGGCGCATCTGATCAAAATACCAATGAAGTCTGAGATAGCCTTTTTTGCTGTCCACTACACCTCCAATTTTGGTGTCATCTGCAAACTTACTAACTATACCTCCTATGTTCACTTCCAAATCATTTATACAAATGATGAAAAGTAGTACACACAGCACCAATCCTTCTGGCACTCCACTGGTCACAGGCCTCCAGTCTGAAAAGCAACCCTCTACCACCACCCTCTGTCTACTACCTTTGAAGCAGTTCTTTATCCAAATGGCTAGCTCTCCTTGTATTTCATAAGATCTAACCTTGCTAATCAGTCTCCCATGGGGAACCTTGTCGATTGCCTTACTGCATTCCATATAGATCATGTTCCCACTGCTCTGCCCTCATCAATCCTCTTTGTTACTTCTTCAAAAAACTCAATTTGTGAGAAAGCCATATTGAGTATACCGAATCAGTCCTTGCCTTTCCATGAGCATGTACATTCTGTCCCTCAGGATTCCCTCCAACAACTTGCCCACCACCGAGGTCAGGCTCACCGGTCTATAGTTCCCTGGCTTGTCATTACCACCTTTCTTAAACAGTGGCAAAATGTTTGCCAACCTCAAGTCTTCCGGCACCTCACCTGTGACTATCGATGATACAAGTATCTCAGCAAGAGGAGAAAGTGAGGTCTGCAGATGCTGGAGATCAAAGTTGAAACTTTATTGCTGGAACAGCACAGCAGGTCAGGCAGCAAGAGGCCCAGCAATCACTTCTCTAGCTTCCCACAGAGTTCTAGGATTCACCTGATCAGGCCCTGGGGAGTTATCCACTTTTATGCGTTTCAAGGCACCCAGAACTTCCTCCTCTGTAATATTGACATTTTTCAAGATGTCACCATCTATTTCCCTACATTCTATATCTTCCATGTCCTTCTCCACAGTAAACACTTGATGCAAAATTCTCATTTTGTATCTACCCCATCTCCTGCGGCTCCACACAAACTCTGCCTTGCTGATCTTTGAGGGGCCAATTTCTCTCCCTAGTTACCTTTGTCCAGAGAGAAATTTTTTGGATTCTCCTTAACCCTATTTGCCAAAGCTATCTCATGTCCCCTTTTTGCCCTCATGACTTCCCTCTTCTACTGCCTTTATACTCTTCTACTGATTCTCTCAATCTCTCTTGTCTATACCTGACATATGCTTCCTTCTTAACCAAACCCTTAATTTCTCTAGTCATCCATCATTCCCTACGCCTACCAACCTTTCCTTTCACCCGAACAGGAATATACTGTCTCTTTACTCTCATTATCTCATTTAAGGGCCAAGGGAATTTCATTGATTGGTTTATTTATTGTCAGGTGTACCGAAGTACAGTGAAAAGCTTTGTTTACAAGCAATTCAAGCAGATCATAATGAGCAAGGATGTACAGATCAAAGAGCATTATACAGAGGTCTACAGGTTACATTGCACAGGGCATGCTCTGGGCCACATTAACATTAACAGGTGGGACTAGTTCAGTTTGTGATTATGTTGGCATGGACTGATTGGAGCGAATGTCTGTTTCTATTCTGTATGACTCTATGACTCTCGAAATCCTTGTTTCTTCACTCACTTTGCAATCCCCTCTCTGTTCCCATACAAGCCATTGCATTTATCAAACTTCCAGTCACCCATCCTAATGCTTCCCTTTTTACTTCAGTATTTTCCTTTTAGCTCCATCAAGCACCATGGGATGTTTCCTAATTCAAGCACAGTGGGTTTCTGTTGCTCCACGTGAGGAACCTCAAGACGATTTTGAGAGAATGGGCAACGTTTTATCGAGGAACACAACTTTCTTCAGCTGTGAGCCTTCTGAGATTTATCTTGGTTCTTATCTGAAGAGCTGCCATAGTAAGTGCATTTCCAATGGGATTCACGTTTAGCCTTGGTGCTCTGATTGGACAAACAAGGAAGAATTGCATTAATTCAGTGGAGAGAATGCTAGTGTAATAAAATAGATTCCAGTCTGAGTTCCTTTCTAAAGGCCCTTGCAGTTTTTCATATTGCTTGAACCTTTCAATTCTATAAAACCTTCAAGTTCAGTCGTCCATTTGTTATTTTTAATACGAAACAAGAATATGGTCTGATTTACACACATAACAATATACCATTATTCTTGTAATTCTCTAATAAACTTATCATATAAAACACGGGCTGATTTTCAGCTGCAGTCTGTCTGTTTCTTGCCTCGGGAATAGAAGCATAGAACCATTGAAAATAGGTGCAGGAATAGGCCATTCAGCCCTTCGAGCCTATCCCACCATTCAATATGATCATGGCTGATCATGCAAGCACCGTATCCCACTCCCACTTTCTCTCCATACCTCTTAATCCCTTTAACCACAAGGGCCATGTCCAGCTCCCTCTTGGATATATCAAACAAACTGGCCCCAACAGCTTCCTGTGGGAGAGAATTCAACAAGTTCACAACTCTGAGTGAAGAAATTCTTCCTCATCCCAGCCCTGAATGGCTTCCCCCTTATTTTTAGACTGTGACCCTAGTTCTGGACTTCCCCAACATTGGGAACATTCTTCCTGCATCTGGCCTGTCCAGTCCCACTGGGACTTTATGTGTTTCTGTAACATCTTCCCTCCTCATTCATCTAAACTCCAGTGAGTACAAGCTCAGTCAATCCAGTCTTTCTTCATAAGTCAGTCCTACCATTCTGGGAATCAGTCTGGTGCATAAAAACAGAAATTGACTCTATGACTCTATGCTAGAAAAGCTCAGCAGGTCTGGCAGCATCTGTGAAGAGAAATCAGAGTTAATGTTTCAGGTCCAGTACTGTTACTAAGAACTGATAGTAGGTACCTGCTGAGTAGGAATGCCTGTTATGTTAATGGAATAAAATGCTTATTTTTTCAGGGTTATGGTCAGTAGTGTAAAGCCTTTTAGCCAGTAATTTTGTTCAGACCTGTCAGACCTGCTGAGCTTTTCCAGTAATTTTCTGCTTGTGTTTCTGATTTATACAGCATCCACACTTTATTCAGTTTTTATCAGTCTGGTGAACCTTTGTTGAATTCCCTCAATAGCAAGAATCTCCTTTTTCAGATAAGGAGATCAAAACTGCATATCATACTCAGGGTGTGGCCTCACCAAGGCCGTGTACAACTGCAGTAAGAATGTACAGTGAACTATTGGAACCTACGTGGCATTTTGTCCCAAGGTGGGATATAAATAGGTAAACTTCAGCAAGACCCTGTTGCACATCAGCAGATTATTATGATGAAACATTTTTACATATCTTTCCAATTTTGGAAATTGAAGTGTTTTAGAAATAAAGGTGAATGGTTATGTATTAGTGCTGTGCTATTTTTTAAAAGGAAATATCCAATGGGACAGCGACCTTAGTGCATCAGTTATAGAATCCCCACAGTGTGGAACAGGCTACTCAGCCCCTCAGAAGGGCATCCCACCAAGGCCCACCCATCACTGAAACCTTGCATTCCCCATGGCTAATCCATCTAGCCTGCAAATCCCTGGATACTATGGGGCAATTTAGCATGGCCAATACACTCTAACCTGCACATCCCTGGATACTAAGGGGCAATTTAGCATGGCCTATCCACTCTAACCTGCACATCCTTCGATACTACGGAGCAATTTAGCATGGCCAATCCACACTAACCTGCACACCTTTGGACTGTGGGATAAAACAAGCAGTTAGCTGAGGCTGGAATTGAACCCAGGTCCTTGATGCTATAAGGTAGCAGTGCTAGCCACTGAGCCACTATGCTGTCCTGAAGCCCTAAGCAGATATATGACTGTAGTGAAGAGTCTGATAAATGCCTATTATGTTAATGGAATAAAGTGTTTCTTCTTTCGGTGTTACGTTAGGCAGAGTAAAGCCATTTAGCCATTAATTTTGTTCTGACTACAGTTCAGAAAAAAAAAACTCTAGTTTGGTTCCAAAGGGAGCTGTACATTTGTATTTGACAGGAGCTGACAGCTCTGCCTGAGAAGTATATATTTTTTGGTCTCTCTCCTGTTATGATTTACCAGGATGTTACTGGGAATGGAGGGTTTGAGTTATAAGGACAGGTTGGATAGACTGGGACTTTGTTCACTGGAGTGTAGGAGGTTGAATGGTGACCTCATAGAGGTTTATAAAATTGTGAAGGGTACAGATAAGTTAAATGGCAGGTTTCTTTTCCCTCGGATGGGGAATTTCAATCTAGGGGACAATTTGTTAAGATAAGAAAATTTGAAAAGGACATGAGGGACAACTTTTTACGCAGACAGTGGCTCGTGTGTGAAATGAACTGCCAGAAAAAGTGGTGGATGCAGGTACAGTTCAATTTAAAATGTTTACATTGTTAAGAGGAGAGCTAATTGAAGTTTATAAAATAAGGAGATGTATAGATAGAGTTAATGGTAGTCGTCTTTTCCCTAGGGTATGGGATTTCAAGACTAAGGGGCACATTTTTAAGATGCGAGGAGAGAGATTTAGACAAAACATGAGGGGCAACCTTTTTATGCAAAGGGTGGTTTGTGTGGAATGTAGAAGAAGTGATGGATGAGTGGATAGTTACAAGGTTTAAAAGACATTTGGATAAGTATATGAATAAGGAATGTTTGGAGGGATATGGGCCAAGCACAGGCAGATGGGACTAGTTTAGTTTGGGATTATGGTTGGTATGGACTGGTTGGACCAAAGGATCTGTTTCCATGCTATATGACTCTAGGGCTCTATGTTACATGCATGGTGAAGAGTAACTGATGGTTACTGGTGCTTGACCTGGTGTATGGCTGGGCTTTAGGAATGGTGTCAGCCCTGCATATCCTGGGAGGTCCTGGCAGTGGTATCTCTGCTTCTAACAAGAGGAAAGATAGGATGGGTGGGGCACCATAGCTACTTAGGTGAGTTTCGGAAAGTAGTATGAGAAATCTTGCTGGGGATGATAGATATGGCACGGTGGCTCAGTGGTTAGCACTGCTAACTCACAGCTCCAGGGACCCAGGTTAGATTCCACCCTCTGTGCAACTGTGTGGAGTTTGCATGGTCTTCCCCTTGTCTGTGTGGATTTCCTCTCACAGTCCAAAGATGTACGGATTACCCATGCTAAATGCCTATATTGTCCAGCGATATGTAGGTTGGGTGGATTAGTCATAAGAAATGCAATATTACAGGGTTAGGGGTGTGGATTTGAGTGTGCTGCTCTTTGGAGGGTCAGTGTGGACTCGATGTGCCGAATGGCCTGCTTCCACACTGTGGGGATTCTATGATCCGAGAAACCTTCCATGAAATTCAGCATCAACACTTAGCCGATTTCCTGTGAAATTCACACCCCAGCTTTTATTTGCCCCTCCCTGGGATGCCAAGAATGATGGCAAGCATGATGACTTAACAGGGTCAAAGTTCAAACATTGGATTCACATTGTCAAGTTAAACTGTCACAATTGAGTCCTCCCTCCTTTGGCGCAGAGATTGATTTCTAACCCTTAGGTGACAAAGACTTCAGGTTTGAACTGTATTCAATCCATCCAATAATTCGCTTGCATAGATAATAGGCTAACTTCCCTTGGGCATTGACGGAGATGAGATCAACCAGGACTTGACAACATACTGTAACTTAAAAAATGGAAAGGTTCCCCGAAAAGTATCTGAGTGTTTGACAAACTTGCTTGTGTTAGAAGGGTTGTTCCAAAGATCGATACGCCAACAATCTCAGTGATAAGTTACAGAAACACCTTGTGCTCTGCTACCGACTGGACATGCTTGGTTTACCTAAACAGCTCTTCAAGTCAGAGTATTTTGTATGGGATTACAGAGATTGTGCACTAGAGAACCAGGACACACATAGAGACATTGAAAGGTCACTTATTTGTGTTACTTTATTCAGAGGAGAAAGTGAGGTCTGCAGATGCTGGAGATCAGAGCTGAAAATGTGTTGCTGGAAAAGCGCAGCAGGTCAGGCAGCATCCAGGGAACAGGAGAATCGATGTTTCGGGCATAAGCCCTTCTTCAGGAATGAGGAAAGTTTGTCCATCAGGCTAAGATTAAAGGTAGGGAGGAGGGACGTGCGGGAGGGGCGTCGGAAATGCGAAAGGTGGAAAGAGGTCAAGGTGGGGGTGATAGGTCAGACTGG
>NC_057749.1:4666033-4676013 GCF_004010195.1 Chiloscyllium plagiosum
GGTGGATGGGAGATCCCCCGAGGTGATGAGGTTATGGACGGTCTGGGAGATAATGGTTTGTTTGTAGTACCTATCACATTTCCGACGCCCCTCCCCCAAGTCCCTCCTCCCTATCTTTTATCTTAGCCTGCTGGACAAACTTTCCTCATTCCTGAAGAAGGGCTTATGCCCGAAACGTCGATTCTCCTGTTCCCTGGATGCTGCCTGACCTGCTGCGCTTTTCCAGCAACATATTTTCAGCTCTGTTACTTTATTCAGACACCATTAGTTTTGTAGATACACTGTCTGCATTGCTGTTTGAATCTGTGCATTTCTGAATGCACGTCTTGACTGCTCTTCTCTGTTGACATTGCCCTGTCAACGAGGGGAAGTCATTATTTCCAAACTGTCTAAAGTTCTAACTCCACACTACAAGTGTGCTGTGACATGTTCGTTTGGAATATATTGCCAAAACGCGAGGAAATAGGATCTGGTAGACCATTTGACCCCCTCAAACTTGCTTTGCTGATCATCCCCATTATAATTGATCATCAGGATCAATGTCCTAGCTCTTTGTAGCCTTCTGATTCCACAAGAGACTAAAATTCTATCTATTCCAGCCTTAAGTGTACTCACCAATGGAACATCCACAACCCTGTGGAGAATTCCAAAGATTCACAATCCTTTGAGTAAAGATATTTCTCCTCACTTCAGTCCTACATGATTTTGAGATTGGGTTTTAGAGTCTCCTGATGGGTCAGTGAGACAACCTCACAGTGTTTGTCCTGTCAAATTCCTTCAGATTGCAACTCAATGACAACTGCGATGTGCTTTAGGTAGCAGAGCAACTCTTTAAATAAGATCAGAAATCAGCCGACACCAGGCTGTAGTCCAATAGGTTTATTTGAAATCACAAGCTTTCAGTGTGTCACACCTTTGCCAAGCTCTGAAAACATGAGATTTCAAATAAACCTGTTTGACTATAACCTGGTGTCGTGTGACTTCTGACCTTGTCCACCCCAGTCCAACACTGGCACCTCCACAACATGACTCTTTTCGAACAGGTGCTTGTTGTCAGATGCCACACTCCAGGGTCGTTGAGGAGATTGGCAGATTGCGTGATGGAAACTCAGTGTAATGGTACAGTAAGGCAGGAAACCAGTAATTAGTTCAGGAACATTGTCCATCTCAGTGGTGTCCAAGGTTTAGCACTAAGAGCCTACCCCAGCAGAAAAAATAAAAGAGAATGCTTTAAAGCAGTGTTATTTAGATGGTGGATATTAATGTCTGTAGGCACAAGAAGGAATTACTGAGGGCAGTACTGAAGTAAGAAGGTCAACAGTTCCAGAGACAAATAAACTTGAGGGCAAACTGTCCCATTGAATTTTTTATTCTTTTATGGGATGAGGGCATTGGCTGGCTCGGCCAGTATTTATTGTCCATCTTTAATTGCCAAGAGGGCAGTTAAGAGTCAACCACATTGCTATGGGTCTGGAGCCACATGTAAGTCAGAGCTGGTAAGAATGGCAGTTTCTTTCCCGAAAGGACATTAATCAGGTGTGTATTTTTTTCCCAGCAATTGACAATCATCAGACTTTTAATTCCAGATAGTTATTGAATTCAAATTCCACCATCTGCCTTGGCAGGATTTGGACCCCAAGTCCCCAAAACATTTCCTGGGGTCTCTGAAGTAACAGTCCAGCAATAAACACCATTAAACCATTGCCTCCTCATTAACTTTCACAGATTGAGATGCAAGGAGGAGCAAGGGCATTGGAAGCCAAGTAGGGAACAACATGTGAGGGACATTTGTTGCATGATGAATGCTCGACACTGCTCATCACAATGTAGGAGCTATCCAGACCCTGGCCACCACAAGGTAGGAGCTATCTAGACACTGGTCACCACAAGGTAGGAGCTATCTAGACACTGGTCACCACAATGTAGGAGTTATCTAGACACTGGTCACCACAATGTAGCTATCTAGACATTGGTCAAGGTAGGTTTGCTGCTATCATACCCCTTTTATGCAGGGAGTTACATAGCCAACCTGTTTACTTTATCTTTGCAACTAACAGGAAAACCATTAGGTAGCCTAATGAGTAGAAGTTCTTAACCAAGGTGCAACTCAGTGACTGATGTCAATGATAGTTACATTGATATGCTGGACATTGTTACAAAGGCTATGAGGAACTGTGATGATAGCTCTACCTCCTTCAAGATCCAAAATCCTATATTCATATGGCAACATTGTATTGTACAGTGCTTAAAGCATTAACACTTTCACAACCTCACATCTTATTTAATAATACTTATTAGATTCCCTATGGTGTGAAAACAGGTCCTGAGGCCCAACAAGTGCACACCGATCCTCTGAAGAGTAACCCACCCAGACCAATTTCCCTCTGACTAATGCACCTGACACTAAGGGCAATTTAGACCAGCCAATTCATCTGACATGCACATCTTTGGATTGTGGAAGGAAACTGGAGCACCCAGAGGAAACCCACGTTGACATGGGGAGAATGTGCAAACTCCACACAGACAATTGTGTGAGATGGCAGAATAGTGATGATGTCTCTGGAGTACTAATCTAAAGGTCTAAGCCAATGCTCTGGAGAGATGGGCTCAAATCCCCACATAGTAATTGGTGGAAATTAAGTTCAATTAATAAAATCTGAAGTATGCAGCTCATCTCAGTAATGGCGCCTAAGAAACTAACGTCATTTGTTGTAAAACTCTATTGAATTCAATAATGCACTTTAAAATCATGGATTCTCTACAATGTGGAAGCAGGCCTGGCTAATTCACCCTAACCTGTACGACTTTGGGAGGAAACACACACAGATATGGTGCAAATGTGGAAATTCCAGACAGACAGTTGCCCGAGGCTGGAATCAAACTGTAGTTCCTGGTGCTTTGAGGCAACAGTGCTAACCATTGAGCCACTATGTTATCCTAAACAGAGAAGAAAATCTGCCACTCATTCCTAATGTCTGATTGTAGCTATTGATGATGCTGGATCCACCAGATCCCACACTGAAGCCCAGCTTGATAGATCACAAGCTTAATTTTTGTGATTGATTACTGTGGAGGTTAGTCACTGAAGCACATTCATATGAGGCTACCTCTGTTCTTTAACAGAAGGACACAAGTTTATCACATAAGAAAATTATAAATATGTATAGGATATATTAGAAAAGTCTTAACAATGTCAGTAAAACAAATTTCAAACTATTTCTCAGCAATATCCTTTACAGATACCCAACCTCAGAACAATATCGCTCCTGTTTCAACTTTTCATTAATGGTCTCTTTCCAATATTCCTTCTGGGACTGCTAAAACTGCTTTATGATTTCTTTCATTGCTACGATTTAAAAAAAAGTCCCACAGCTTAAAAAAAATTAATAAACCCTTCTGCTAAAGTGAAAAACGTTGTCCTGAACTGAAAACTTACCTGTTTTAAGCTTAGTTATTTAAGCATTTCATCAATTAGCAGCATCGGTAGCATAAGAGCATACGAACAAGAATCAGGGGTAGGTAATTCAATCCCTCAAACCTAATCCACCATTTATTCCAATCAAGGCTGGTCTCATTTGAGCCTCAATTCTAAACTCTTGGCTGCTGTCCACATCCTTAGCATCCTGTCAGCCATTTAACTGAATCATGTGCTTTCTTGGAAATTGAGGTCACTGTTCTAAATCATGTCCTAATCATGGAATGAGAAAAGTTACTTTTAAAGAACAGAAATTAGAATTCATCTGCCTCTAATTTAAGAAACCAAATTCCCAAATGATAATAATATGTATTATGGACCTTTTTCAAATTAGTCAAGCCAGCATTCAACGCTCGACTCACAGCAATGCTCTTAACTGCCTTAGAAAGCCATTTAGACTAAATTAAATTCTCTACAGTGCGGCCAAGCCAGTCCACACCAACCCTCCAAAGAGTAACCCACTCAGACCCATTTCCCTCTGACTAATGCACCTAGCACTATGGGCAACTTTGCATAGCCAATTCACCTGACCTGCACATCTTTGGACTGTGGGAGGAAGCCCACACAGACATGGGGAAAATATGCAAACTCCACACAGAGAGTCACCTGAGACTGGAATTGAACCAGGGACCCTGGTACTGTGAGGCAGCAGTGCTAACCACTGAGTCACTTCACTGCCCTACAAAATAAAGGCTGCAAAAAAGGGCAATTCGAGATGGGCAAATCTCCTAAATTTGCCAGCAATCCCATGAAAGGGTGAAATATAACTTCCGCACCTGATTTTCTCTCCTTAGCTTCTTTGGGATTTATCCACAGACTATCAATATGATCACTGTGAACAGCTGAAGGCTGACGTGACTACATATATAAAAAAAAGGCAGGAAATGCCAGTTTTTATTTGACTCCCAGGACAATGGTGTAATTTGAGGCTGTCTGTCTACCAGGAACTGAGAAAGCTGATGTGGTAGAGGCTTGTGAGTCTGCATAACACAGCGCTGTGAATGCAACATACATCTGAAGGCAAAAAACAAAGGGAAAAGGCATAACAACTGCCAGTCTGTTTAAGAACAGCTTACATCTGGCTTTCAATACAGCCTAGCATTCAGAACGAAGAAGTGCTGTCACATGCAAATACCTAAACGTAGAAATAACTCTGTAACATCAGGAACTTGCTGAAGTAACAAGGTAATTATTGTTGAATATGCATAATTAGCTATCAAATGTCAAAGAGGCCGGCAACAAAGAGTACAAACAGTATAGAATAAAAACGATGAGCTTGGGTATAGCTACAGAACATTTGCAAGGTGAGCCACGTTAAAGTGAATTCCAATCGATTGGTTACCTTGGACTGCAGTGAGGAGGCTACACTTGCTAGCGATGAGGAGCTGGCAATGTGTCACATAATCTTTCATGGGTATATTGAAATAAAGAGTGATAAAAATGAAATTAAAACATGGAAGAAAAACAGTTCGAAGAAAAATAGTGTTACATAAATTAGATTGTTTTCTTAATGTTTAAAAGTCAGCACACACACAGCATGTGGGGTGGTTAGTTCAGTTGGCTGGATGGCTGGTTTGCAACACAGAGTGATGCCAAAAGCATGGATTCGTTTGTGCACCAGCTGTGACCTCTTTTCTCATCCTCTCCCCTCACCTGAGACATGGTGACCTTCAGGTTAAATCACCACCCAGTCATCTCTCTCTCTCCCTCTCTCTCTCTCTCTCTTGCTCTCTCTTCCTCTCTCTCTCTCCCTCTCTCTCTCTCTGTCTCTCTGAGACAGCAGCCCTATTATCAGATAAGTCTATGGTGACTTTACCTGTACACAGTCTGAAAAATTCAGTGTTGAACATGCAGAGCCAGCAATCATCATTGGTATCAGCAAACATATCATAGTGAGATAGGATATAATGAGATAACAGTGTATTTTATAATGTGGCAGTGACATCTGCCGTCATATGCAAGAGATTGTGAAAAGGATGGAATTATATTAGTGAGCAATGTTATTTCAGAGACCTTGATTACATACAAATGCACAAATAAAAGATTTTGCAGAACCTATGAGAGTCAGACAGCATTCTCTTATCAGGAAGAAAGTGAGGACTACAGATGCTGGAGATCAGAGTCAAGAATGTGGTGTTGGAAATGCACAACCGGTCAGGCTGCATCCAAGGAGCTGGAGAATCGACGTTTTGGGCATAAGCTCTTCATCAGCACTTACTCTCAGTACTTACTCATCAGTAAGGACAAGACATTACAAGCCAAAACTTCATACAAAACGAGGTAAAAATTGACATCTTTCCAATGGGCAGAATAGAAGCCAAGCCACTAGCCTCCTGGCATTGAAAACTATCTAAGTCTCCAGATGAGATGTCCTCTCTTACCATCGACTTCTCTGCTCACTAAAGTTCTAACGTCACTCCGATGAGCATTGCCTTGTTTCACTGCAGGTGGAATGTGTAATTCTCCAATATAGAAGGAAGATTGACAATATGCTGAGGAGAGAACCCGAATTTATAACTCACCTTTCACAACTTCTGTCCCAGGCATATTCAAACCAATGATATCTACTTTCAAAGTCAAAGTGTAACTTTACAACTGGGGACACATGTGGCAGCTTAATTTGGAACCTAGGAAGTTGTTCAGCCTCTATTACCAGTCATTAAGATCATAATTTATCCATTAGGAGAAAGTGAGGACTGCTGATGCTGGAGATCAGAGTTGGGAGTATGGTGCTGGAAAAGCATATTAAGTCAGGCAGCATCCAAAGAGCAGGAGAATCGACGTTTCAGGCATAAGCCAAAACATTCAGACATTCCTGATGAAGGGCTTATGCCCGACATGTTGATTCTCCTGCTCCTCGGATGCTGCCTGACTGGCTGTGCTTTTCCAGCACCACACTCTGGACCATAAGTTAACTATACTTCACTTACTAAGCTCGACATCCCTCCATAACGGATGGAGTAAGAAATTGAGCCAGTTGGATTCTCACAACTGTCAATGTGACTATAGTCAAAACTTTGATGAAGTTTGGTCCATGAACATCTTCAAGTTAGTTTCTCCAATACACCTTTTTGACAAACTATTGGATCATATTTCTCATGTCCCAGTTTGAACTGAATCCTGTTCACCCATCAGCCCATTTGTGCTGACTGACTATGACACCTGGTCAAACAAAGCCTCAGTTTTAAAAATGATCTTGCTTGTTTGCAAGTCCCTGTGTGGTCTACATCTCCCTATCTCCTAAAATCATTCAGTCAAGCCACGCAACCCTCCGAGAATTCCACACTCCTTGATTCTGGCTTTTGAGCAATTCCAATATCAATGGCTCCAGCACTGGTGTCCGTGTCTTCGGCTATCTTGGTCCCAAGCTCTGGAAAGCCTTTCTGAAACATCTCCTCCTCTCTACCTGTCTTTTCTCCATTCAAGGAGTGCCTTAAAAGCTACCATTTCCACGATAATTCGACACAATACCGTCCAATTTGTTTTGTTGTTTTCTTTCCATGGAGCGGCTTTATGCTTTTTATTAAAAACCTAGTACATCAGAACAGGCTTGACCTCTTTGAGTCCCCTCCAGCAGTCAATATGATCAGCGTTGTTTTCCCCACCTCAGCTCTGGTGGCTCAGTGGTTAGCACTGCTGCCTCACAGCGCCAATGACCCAGGTTCGATTCCACCCTCAGGTGACTGTCTGTGTGGAGTTTGCACATTGTCCCCGTGTCTGCATGGGTTTCCTTTGGGTGCTCTGGTTTCCTCCCACCCTGGTCCAAAGACATGCAGGTCAGGTGGATTGGCTATGCCACATTTCTCAAAGTGTCTAGGCATGTGCAGGCTAAGTCGATTAGATCAGATCAGATTCCCTCCAGTGGAAACAGGCCCTTTGGCCCAACCAGTCCACACCGACCTTCCGAAGAGTGACCCATTTCCCTCTGACTAAAGCACCTAACACTATTGGTAATTTAGCATGGCCAATTCACCTTGCCTGCACATCTTTGGACTGTGGGAGGAAACCGGAGCACCCGGAGGAAACCCATGCAGACACGGGGAGAATGTGCAAACTCCACACAGACGGTCGCCTGAGGCTGGAATCAAACCTGGGACCTTGATGCTGTGAGACAGCAGTGCTAACCACTGTACTGCTGTGCGGATTAGCCATGCAAAATACAGGGTTACAGGGATAGAATAGGCTGTTATTGTCAGCCTACACTGCAATGACATCTCAGCCAATGTTATGTCACTCAAACACAGCCCGCTTTCTCAACCCAGCCTTGACTTTCATTGCTCTCCCACCAGCCCTGATTCTAACTGGTTCTGCTATCGCTGATTCTATTTGCTTCGATATGCAAACACTGTTTGGTGCTACAAATGGCTTTGTATTTCTTGCGCCCATAATTCCTCAACATGGGTGCTGGTAGGTGGGATTAGATTGGGTTGGAATATCTGGTCAGCATGGACACGTTGGACCAAAGAGTCAGTTTCTGTGCTGTACATCTCTGTGACTTTGTGCACTCAACTTCATTATTACAGACACTGTCCGGGTTTACTCGGGCTCAAGAATGCTATAAGAATGGGATGTTCTTTGGAGGGGTGGTGTGGACTTGATGGGCTGAATGGCCTACTTCCACACTGTATAGAAATATAACATGCTGCTATTTTCTGATATTATCCTGATAATTGTGTTGAACCAGGCCGTCATGGGATTGCAGTTACTGATTTAACATGGAAACCTGATTCAGAGATTTACATCATTAAACCATACAGAGGATTCAAATGAATGAATACTTGTTCTTACCAGGAATGAAGATTAATGGATGGTGTGATTTATTCAGGCAGGGGTCTCTGTAAAGAATAGCACTCCCTCCAAAATGTTTTCTTTACCAGGTAGACGTGGAGACGTGAAGTCATAATCCGAAGTTATCTCAGAATTACTTGACCCGATATTCAAGAGGAGATGGGTAGGGTGTAGCGGGCACTGGAGAGCATCACAAAGCCCAGTAGAAGGAAACCTTATGATTACTACTTCCTTCCTTTAGAGTCAGTGAGACAAGAGACCTTGTCCGAGGACTGTAGGGATAGCCTCGACCATGACAATGGGAAGTTGGGCCACATTTAGAATTTTGAAGAGGGGAAATGGGGTCTTTGGGGTTGCAGGATGGGGTTGGAAGTTGAGGGTGGAGTTGCGTTGATCAACAATGATATCAGGTAGAATAGACCGTGCATGCCTAGCAGACGAAAGGAAGAAATTTTCCATTAAAGGCTTCTTCAAGCCTACTGCGAGCACTGAAAATACATTTACCGCCTTGCAAATCAGGCAGCTGCTTCCCTAATAGTGTCCTTGACCCCTACAACACCCAGACAGTTTCTGTAAAAAATTAAATTGAGTGCATGTTGAGGAACTATTGGGACAACATACACAAAGCTACTTGCATCACCAAGCAGTGTTTGTATGTGGAAGCGATTAACCTCAGTGATAGCAGAACCAGTTAGAGTCAGGGTTAATAGGGACAGCAATGATAGTCAAGGTTGGGTTGAGAAAGTGGGCTGTGTTTGAGTCACTTGGGTTGGCAGAGCAGTCATTGCAGTGGACTAGGGCAGGAGTGGACTGACGATAAAGATCAGCCCTGGGTTGGGATGGTTGAGACTGTGTAGTTGTGTTGAGAAGTGTCTCATGACAAAGTCGGCATTAAGAGGAACATGTTTGAAGTAATGACATCAAGAGAGCGAATATATTTGGGACATGTCATGTGAACAAGGAAGCGGTGGGGGTGGCAGTGTTTGGAAGGAGACATCATACAAGGCACAACAGAAGGGTGGCACTGTGGCTCAGTGGTTAGTACTGCTGCCTCGCAGCACCACGGTCTCAGGTTCAATTCCAGCCTCAGGCAACTGTCTGTGTGGAGTTTGCACATACTCCCCGTGTCTGCGTGTGTTTCCTCCGGGTGCTCCGGTTTCCTCCCACAGTCCAAAGATGTGCAGGTCAGGGGATTGGCCATGGGAAATTGCCCATAGTGTTAGGTGTATTAGTCAGAGGGAAACGGGGTCTGGGTGGGTTACTCTGCAGAGGGTTGGTGTGGACTTGTTGGGCTGAAGGGCCTGTTTCCACACTATATGGAATCTAATCTAATCTAACCTGGAGAAAATGTGCTAGAAAGATCCAAAGTAGGCAAGATCAAAATCTGGACTGGCCTCTCTATCAGACACATCATAAGGATCATGGGAAATAGAACTCAGAAAAGGAGCATTGTTCCTAATGGAGATAATGCCAAAGAGAAGGAGAACAAACCAGACCACATCTCAGATAGCACTGAGTGCCAAAGCAGGATTGACCAAGAACTGTGAGTCTGTGTTGGATTGGAATGGCATTAGGTGTCAGGACAGTGATGAGATTGCAGTGGGAGGGTATGGACTGTGTTGAGATGGCAGTGGGAGGGTATGGACTGTGTTGAGATGGCAGTGGGAGGGTATGGACTGTGATGAGATTGCAGTGGGAGGTATGGACTGTGTTGAGA
>NC_057749.1:4676138-4698147 GCF_004010195.1 Chiloscyllium plagiosum
GGGGGTGTGTGGGGTCTGGTGAGATGGCAGTGGGGATGTTTGGGCTGTGTTGAGATGGCAATGGGGAGTGTGGGCTATGATGAGATGGCAGTGGAGTGGGGGGAGTTTTGGAAGCGTGGATTGTCTCTGGAAAATAGTGAATAACTGGTTTAGCTGAAAAAAATGAACATGGTTAAGCAAAATGCTTAACAAAAGATTAGTTCATCAGATCTGTGATCTGTAATAAAAATATCTGGACCCATAATAATGTACAGAGTGTGCAAAGGACTCTCAGTAATCTAAAGTCTTCACTGCAGCATAGCAGAAAATTGAAGCTATTTGCAATTAAAGGACACATGGAGATTCAGGGAGCTTGACAAAACAAACTTCTGATTCAATGTTTACCAGCGCCCAGTTTGCTTGTGGCATTTCCGTATTGCATTGGTGACTCCTGTTATATCCAGTTGTACTTAAAAGCAGCATTTCTGTTATGTCCTGACCTATTACATTTAACAGGATGTCTGTGCGTGTGTGTGTCTGTGTGAAGTCTGTCTGCTGTCTCATGAATAATTCAGAATGTTTTATGTTTTATGTAAGAGAGAGGGAGATGTCTGAGTGCGATGAAAATGACTTTGACTGAGGAGCCAGTATTGAAGATCACTCACAATGAAGACAGATTTACTTCAAATAGAAATATATATTTTACGTGAGGTGTTTATTATTTTCTCCTTGCCTTTCAGTGCTATTCCCACACAAAGTCCCAGGGTAAAAATGTCCTTTGTTGAAACAATTGGAGGAGAAGGATCAATATTTTGCTCATGACCTTAGAGACTGTACAACTGCAACTGGGAAAACACAAGGTTCTTCAAAAACTGGACACAGTCACACCTCATATCAGCTAAAAGCATTTTGTCTTCTGAGTCTATTGGCTGTGACTTCATAAGAACAGCAGGCCATTCAGCCCTTCAAGCCTGCTCCATCACCCATTGCTGATCAAACACTTCAATGCCTTTTACTCACACTGTCCCCATTACCGATGCACCATTGATGATCAGAGAGCCACCAATCCCTATTTTGAAGATACTCAAAGAAGGAGGTTCTCAAGTCCCACTCCAGTAACATGTAGAGTAAATCTAGATTGATACTCAGTGTAACACTGAGGGAACAGCACAGCATCAAAATGTCACCTTGCAGTTCAATCGTTACATTCACCTTTTCAACATCAACCCCCCATTTGAGATTTTGTGACACTTAGGTTAAACCACCACTAGTTATCTTTCTTTCTCTCTCTCTCTCTCCCTCTTTCTCTATCTCTCTTTCTATCTCCACATTTCTCTCCATCTTTCGAATGAAAGAGCAGCCCTATGGTCCTCTAAGACTTGTTTCCAAGGTGGAAAGGTGTCCTAGCTAGTATTTATCCCTCAACTAACATCGCTGGGAAAAAGAGCTAAGCTGGCCATCGCTGTTTCTGGGAGCTTGCTGTGTGCAGAGTGGCTGCCATATTTGTTAACATTACAACAGTGCTCTTCATAAGTAGTTTATGAGTTTTAAAGGAGTTCAGGACATTCCATTAGTCATGAGTAGTGCAGTGATTGCATTTTACTGATGGACATGCATCTGTTTATCGTAGATATTGTCGGCCCTTTCCAGTGTTGATCTTTACAAAGCCACTAGGAGTTGGCAAACATTCAGTTTGTCATTGTCCCTCAGTCCCTCCTGCTTTCCCTCCCACCACTAGCCAACATGACCAGAATCAGTCTTTCACCACTGCATGTCCAAATTCAGATTGGCAGTGCCATCAACCCCTCTCTCTTATCTTTAATGTGACTCTTCTATTATTTGAGTATGATCCTTGAAGACACAAGCAAAGCTACAGAGACACAATTCACAGGGAAAAAAAAAATGTCCTCAAGCTATTCCATCAGTTTGATTAATGGCGAGCAAATGTCTTCACCATCCACTTTGTAGGAAAAGTTGAAAGGCATGAGGCAAAGAGTTGGAGGTTATTACAATTTGTATGAACAAAGGGATTAAACCACAATTTTCCAATTTGAAAAACCAAATGTTACAAAGATTTATGATCAACTTGAGCATCGTCAATGTTCCAGATGCTTTTAATCATTGACAAAACTCTTTATGCCTTTCCTTGGGCATTCTTCTGACTGCACACTCAGGTTACTTGAGTACAGTGGTAATTAAACTAATATATCCTTGGTGACTTCAGAGATGCAGGGTAAAGAGAATGCCAGGAGCAAAGAGAAAGATATAAGTGGTTTCTGTTCGTTTCCCTTTTGCTTCAGGTACTATTACTAACGTTACTTCTCTCTCTCTCTCTCTCTGTCTATTTTCTTTGACTCCCTTTCTGCCTTACTTCCTGAGCTGGTACCTGAAAACCTTTCTTTTTCCCATGTCAGTAGTGGTTGTAACAAGGTAGATCCAATAGAGTACGACTTCCCTGATTGGGGATGTTAACCTGTTTCAATCAAGGAGCCTTGGCTGACCGATATGACCAGGAATTTCAGAGGTTCTGTTCACTCTGAGAGCTGACTCTGAGGAAGCTGGACCAGTGTGAGGTACTGTGCGCGTGTGACTTGGTGATGGGATACCAGTCTTTGGGGAGTTATTTCAATGTCCACTTCTAGGTATTGCTCAACCTGGACTCTCTGAATTTGAATGTGGCCCAATTATATGGAAAACAAACACCATAGCCACTGAAAGAGTTAGCATGCTGTTCCCCTGGCTGCCATTTTGTTGAAACTAAGGCAGGTGGGATACAATCCTGCAAAGGTCCAATTCTAATGTTTTTGTTTTCTGTCCACTAAACTTAGTGAGGAGCAGACTCCTGTCAACAATCAGCAAGATTTGAAAAGCCATCCTTTTTTCAGAGTTGATCCCAATATTCAAAATAGGGGGAAGGATGGCCTAGTGGTATTATCACTGGACTGTTAATCCAGAAACTCAGGTAATGTTCTGAGGACCTGAGTTAGAATCCTGCCACAGGAGATGGTGGAATTTGAATTCAATGATAATCTGAAATTACGAATGACTATGAAACCATTGTTGATGATCGGAAAAACGCATCTACTTAAGTGACGTTCCTCAGGAAGGAAATCTGCCATCCTCGTCAGGTCTGGCCTACATGTGACTCCAGACCCACAGCAATGTGGTTGACACTCCTGTTGTAAATGGCCTAGCAAGCCACTCAGTCCAAAAGCAACTCAATAAATGCTGGTCAGTCAGCGATGCACACACTCCACAAATGAATGAAGAAATATTTGTGGTAATTATATTCCTTACAGTGTGGAAACAGCCCCTTCGGCCCAACAAGTCCACACTGACCCTCCGAAGAGTAACCCACCCAGACCCATTCCCCTACATTTACCCCTGAGTAATGCATTTAACACTATGGGCAATTTAGCATGACCAATTCACTTAACCTGCTCATCTTTGGATTGTGAGAGGAAACCAGAGCACCTGGAGGAAACCCACGCAGACACGGGGAGAAGGTGCAAACTCCACACAGTCATCCGAGGTTGGAATCGAATCCAGGTTTCTGGGGCTGTGAGGTAACAGTGCTAACCACTGAGCCATCGTGCTGCCCCCCACTTGTTTTGTAAAGTTTCGCATGTTTAGTTTTGAAACATCTATCATCAAATCACCCAAGTAATCAAACAAAGTACATTATATTTGGGGGTTAACAGTGTTGAGGTAATGAGCATTCATTGGTGTCCCACCTAGGCTCCCGTAGGACTCTTGTGGATCACTAAGAGGAGCAGTGTGCTTAGTTAAAATACAGATTCTTGCCAACAGCGTGAGTTCAATTCCCGCAGCGGCAGAGATCACCATAAAGGATTCTCTTGCTCAACCTCTCCCCTCATCTGAGGTGTTGTAACCCTCAGGATAAGCTACGACCAGTCATCTCTCTCTAATGAGAGAGCAGCCCTATGGTCTGATGAGACTATGGTGACTTTATGTTGACTGTGTGGTGCAGTGGTCATGTCTCTATCTTTGAACTTAGAAGCCTGGGTTCAAGCCCCACTGGCTCTAGAGGTATGTGAAAGTATTTCTGAACAGGTTGATTAGGAAGGGTCTCCACTATAGGGTGACAGACTGATAATTTGGTCATAGGCTGTACATGGTCACAAATCTGCACTTAAATGACCAAAAAATGTCTTCATAGGGCAGGGATTGTCAAGGCTTGCAGAATTCAAAAGATTCAAGTGGTCAGTCAGACGGTAATAAAATCAGGTCTGACTTCACATCCTTTAGTGTGACACTCACTGTCTTTTAGATGTTGTATTTAACCCCCTTCATGTAGATGCTACAGATCCCATGGTTCCAGATGTGATAACATCAAGGCCCTGTACAATTGCAGTAACACACTCCTGCTCCTGCACTCAAACCCTCTCACAATGAAGGCTAAAACATCACTGATTTCTTCACTGTTTGTGCTTATTCTTAATGACTGGTATACAAGGACACCTGGGTCTCTTTGTACATCGCTCTTTCACAATCTGCCTTCCGGCGTTTGCTACCAGAATAGATAACCTCACATTTATCCACATTATATTTTATCTGCCGTGCATTTTCCCACTTCACTCAACTTGTTCAAATTCTACCAAAGCATCTCTGCTTCCTGCTCACACTCCCTCTTGACTTTAAATCTTAGAATCCCTACAGTGTGGAGGCAGGCTATTCAGCTCATCGAGTCCACACTGACCCTCCCAAGAACATTCCACTCAGAGCTACCCCCCCAAACCCCCAACATATCCCTGTAATTTCCATGACTGATCCATCTAGCCTGCACATCCCTGGCTATGGGTCAACTTACTAGATTCCTGATGAAGGGCTTTTGCCCGAAACATCAATTTTCCTGCTCCTCAGATGCTGCCTGTCCTGCTGTGCTTTTCCAGAACCACTCTTATTTTGACTCTAATCTCCAGCATTTGCAGTACCCACTTCCGCTTAGGCAACTTACTGTGGCCAATCCATCTAACCTGCACATCTTTAGACTGTGGACGGAAACCAGAGCACCCAGAGGCAATCCATGCAGACACAGGAAGAATGTGCAAAGTCTACATAGACCTGAGGGTGCAATTAAACTGGGGCTCCTATCGCTACGAGGCAGCAATGCTAAACCACTGACAGCCTTGACATTTCTCATGCCTCTATACTGTCATATAAGTACATGTGTATCATCTGCAAATTTGGAGAAATTGCATTTCATTCCCCCATCTAAATCATTAATATGTATTGCAAATAGCTGAGACCCATCACTGAATCCTGTTGTCACTGGCTGCCACTCTGAAAAAGATTCCTTTAGTCCTTCTCTTTGTTTCCAGTCTGCCTACTAGGTCTGTATCCAGTCAGTACAACACTCCCAATCGCCTTCAATTTTATTTTACATGCTAAGTGATGACAGTTCAAAAATATTTTGTTCAGTTGTTAAGTGCTTTGGGACATCTTGAAGTCATGAAAGGTAATGTACAACACTGTCTGTTCTTTCTCTTATTTATGAGACAGTGCACCCTTTTTCACTGACCACATCATCTGCCAACCCTATAGTTCTTACACCATAAACGTACCAAGACTGGCATTTGACTTCAAGGTGTAACTCAGGGATAAACATTTGGGAGAATGTTACCACTGATTTGCATACTAATTGGAACGATCAAACGTCCAAGGAAGAGTCAATAGCCTCAATAACCTACATCCAGTTATTGGATTCCATACTTCACGTTGAAACCTTGTGTTTTAGCAACTACAAGGAAATGTCAGATGAGGCTCCACTGTTCAATCCAGAATACAGTGGTCGCTCAAGTCTGCAAAATGCTATCAGAAGCTGACACAGTTATACCAGAGTTCATCTACTCATTCAGCTTGGAGAATGAAATGGTTGTAATTAGGGCACAGTTATAATTGTGCAGCCAAGGCTGAAACAGGATTATTTACCATGAATGATCATGGCTTTGTACCATTAACCTCTAGTGTGGTTTGTCTTCCTCAAACTGTGATTCAGAGCTGCTTGCATGCTCAGTTCATTGACTCATGTATCAATTTAACAATCTTTACCTCATGGTTCAGTTGTGCATTTTCAATCATCTGCGTTTCAAAAAAAAACTGGACTCCTGTACTAAGAATGAAAGACTGGATCTCAGTCATGCTTGATCAGTGCTATCCAATACAACATTCTGATTAGCGACAGATCCTGGTTAGAATGAAACCACAAGCCATTTACTCCAAAATGTCTTAAAAATGCTTGCATAACTCTAGTAAATATAATTCACATACTTACTATTACTGCAGAATACTCTGGGCTGATGATCTGGGGAATGGGTTAAAATGGCAGATGGTCAAATTTGAATTCAATTAAAATCTGGAATTAACAGCTAACGTAAGCTTCCTGAGGAAGAAGAGGCGATGTTGTGCCTCTTGACCGGCACATCTGCATAGGAAGTCTAAAATAGACTGTCGATTATCGTCACTCCTAACTCTTGACCCACACCATCACAGAAGCCAACCTCCCATCTATAGACTCCATTTACACTTCCTGCTGCTTCAGAAAGGCTGTCAACATCATCAAAGACCCCGCTCATTCCAGTAATGCTCTCTTACAATCTCTTCCACAGTCAGAAGGCGCAGAAGTTTGAACAAGCGCACCAACAGGTTTAAGACACCTTCTTCCCTGCTGTTATTAGCCCGCTGAATAGACTCTCTAACTACAAATAATGTTGATCTTGTTTTGTGCACCTCCTATGCAGTGCAACCTGTATACCTCATTCTGTCTGTATGATTTGCCTGTATTGCTTGCACAACAAAACCTTTCACTGTACTTAGGTACGTCTGACTACAGTAAACCAAATCAAATCAAATCAAGTCCAACTATTTGACCGCTCTCACCTGGTCTGGCCTACATGTGACACCTTACCCTTAATAATGTGACTCTTAACCACCATCTGAGAGGTCAAGAGGGCAAATTAGGAATGGGCAAAAAATACAGACATTTATAGACAATAGGACTAGGCCCTTCAAGTAGGTACAACATGCTGTGCTTGAACTATTCTCCTGGCTTAAAAAAACTACCAATAGGTCAGGGATAATTTAGCCCACTGTGTCAGATGGCTTCGTGGATCTAATTCAACCATAAAGCCTGTCATCACTTATGTTGTGAAACCTGAAAGGGATCAGAAAAGATGTTCCATTTTGCAGCAGCAGCAGGAGCAGTGAGAAGCGAGGACTGGGGGCTGTTGGGAAGGTAAATTTCCCATTTAAATACTTACCTCATGGAATTAGCAGCCTCCACTTTGCAACAGCAGTGGGAGCAGTGAGAGCGAGGAGCTGAGTGGGAGCAGTCAGATTGCACTCTGGGAAGATGAGTGAACTGATATATTTGGGCAGTGGTGTATTGATTCCCAGGAGCACGGATCAGGGATGTCTCAGATTAGCTGTAGGGCATTCTGAAGGGGGAGGGTGAACAGCCAGCTGTAATGGCGCATGTAGGCACCAATGATATAGGTAATAAATGGGATGAGGTTTTACAAGCAGAATTTAGGGAATTAGGAGCTAAGTTAAAAAGTAGGGCCTCAGAGGTGGCAATCTCAGGATTACTACCAGTGCCATGTACTAATTAGAGTGGAAATAAAAGAATAGATAAGATGAATGAGTGGCTCGAGAGATGGTGCAGAAGAAAGGGGTTCAGATTTTTGGGACATTGGGATCGGTTCTGGGGGAGGTGGGACTATTACAAATCGGACAGTCTACACCTGGGGAGGATTGGAACCAATGTCCTCAGGGGTGCTTTTGCTAGCGCTGAAGTGGAGGGTTTAAACTAATGTGGTAGGGGGGTGTGAACCAAATGAGGAGGTTAAAGGGTGGGAAGGAGGTCGTAGCTAAAGCTTGTAAGGAACTAGATAATGAAGTCAGTGTGACTAAGGGGAAGAGTAGGCAGGTAGCAGATGATGAACGCAAAGGGACTGGTGGTTTGAGGTGCATTTGTTTTAATGCGAGAAGGTAAGGCTTGGATTAGTATCTAGGAGTATGATGTTATTGCTATTACTGAGACTTCGCTGAGGGAAGGGCAAGATTGGCAACTAAATATTAGATGTTTCAGGCTGGATAGAGAGGCAGGTAAAAAGGGCTGGATGAGTTGCATTACTGATCAGAGACGATATCACAGCTGTGCTGAAGGAGGGCACTATGGAGGACTCGAGCAGTGAGGCAATATGGGCAGAGCTCAGAAATAGGAAGGGTGCGGTAACAATGTTGGGGCTGTACTACTGGCCTCCCAACAGCGAGCGTGAGATAGAGATACAAATATGTAAACAGATTATGGAAAGACGCAGGAGCAACAGGGTAGTGGTGATGGGAGATTTTAATTTTCCCAACATTGACTGGGATTTACTTAGTGTTAGAGATTTAGATGGAGCAGAGTTTGTAAGGAGCACCCAGGAGGGTTTTCTAGAGCAGCATGTAAATAGTCCAATTCGGGAAGGGGCCATACTGGACCTGGTGTTGGGGAATGAGTCCGGCCAGGTGGTTGAAGTTTCAGTCGGGGATTATTTTGGGAATAGTGATCACAATTCCGTAATTAGTATTCACAATTAGAATACTCATGGACAAAGATGAGAGTGGTCCTAAAGGAAAAGCTCTAAATCGGAGCAAGGCGAGGCTTAGTGAAAATCGACTGGAGCTAGGGAATGTGGATTGGGAGCAGCTATTTGAGGGTGAATCCACATTTGATATGTGGGAGGTCCTTAAAGAGAGTTTGATGAGAGTTCAGGAGAGATATGTTCCTGTGAAAATAAGGGTTAGAAATGGCAACATGAGGGAACCATGGAAGACAGATGAAACTGTGAGACTAGCTAGGAGGAAAAAGGAAGCATAAGGTCTAGGTGACTGAAAACAGATGAAGCTTTGGAAGAATTCTGAGAAAGTAGGGGCAATCTGAAATGAGGATAAAAAGGCATCATGAAATACCTTTAGCAAACAGGGTTAAGGAAAATCCCAAAGCCTTTTATAGGTATACAGTATAAGGAGCAACAGGGTAACTCGAGAAAGGTTGGTCCACTCAAGGCGAAAGTGAGGACTGCAGATGCTGGAGATTAGAGCCGAGAGTGTGGCGCTGGAAAAACACAGCAGGTCAGGCAGCATCTGAGGAGCAGGAGAATCGACATTTTGGGCAAAAGCTCTTCATCAGGAATGAGGCTGTGAGCCGATGGGGTGGTTAGATAAATGGGAAGGGGGTGGGCTGGGCGGAAGATAGATAGATAGAGGGAGGTGGGCGTAAAGGTGATAGGTTGGAGAGGAGGGTGGAGCGGATAGATGGGAAGGAAGATGGACAGGTGGGACAGGTCATGAGGGCAGTGCTGAGCTGGAAGCTTGGAACTGGGCCAAGGTGGGGGAAGGGGAAATGAGGAAACTGGAGAAATCCACATTGATGCCCTGGGATTGGAGAGTCCAAAGGTGAAAGATGAAGTGTTCTTCCTCCAGGCACGAGTGGTAAGGGAGTGGCAACGGAGGAGGCCCAGGACCTACTTGTCCTTGGCGGAATGGGAGAGGAAGTTGAAGTGTGTTGCCAGGGTGGTGGGGTGGTTGGTTGGTTTGGATGTCTCGGAGATATTCTCTAAAGTGCTCTGCGAGTAGGTGTCCTGTCTCCCCAGTGTAGAGGAGACTACATCAGGAGCAACGGATACAGTAAATGACATTTGTGGAAGTGCAGGTGAAACTTTGCTGGATTCGGAAGGCTCCTTTGGGGCCTTGGATGGAGCTGGCGGGGCAGGTGTGGGCACAGTTTTTGCAATTCCTGCGGTGGCAGGGGAGGGTGCTGGGAAAGGTGGAGAGGAGAGGTCCAAGAGGGGAGGGAGGTGTCTGAGATGGTCCAGGTGTACTTAAGGTTGGGGCGGAATGTGTTGGTGAAGTTGATTGAACTATTCAACCTCCTCATGGGAGCTCGAGGTGGTGCCAATACAGTCATCAATGTAGCGGAGAAAGAGGTGGGGAATGGTGCCAGTGTAACTGTGGAAGAAAGACTGTTCCATTTGGCCGACAAAGAGACAGGCATGGCTGAGGCCCTTGCAGGTGCCCATGGCTACCTCTTTCATCTGGAGGAAGTGGGACGATTCAAAGGAGAAAGTATTGAGGGTGACGACCAGGTCAGCCAAATGAATGAGAGTGTCAGGAGAAGGGTATTGATGGGGGCATCTGGAGAGGAAGAAATGGAGGGCTTGGAGGCCCTGGTCATGGCGGATGAGGTGTATAGGTTCTGGATGTCCACAGTGAAGATGAGGCATTGGAAGCCAGGGAAACAAAAGTCTTGGAGGAGATGGAAGGTGTGGGAGGTGTCCCGAACATATGTGGGGAGTTCCTGGATCAGCAAGGAATAGGACAGTATCAAGGTATATGGAGATGAGTTCAGTGGGAGGCCTTCAGTGGGGAAGGTCCTCACCTTCCACCCCACCAACCTCCGTATACATCGCATCATCCTCCGCCATTTCCGCCACCTACAAACGGACCCCACCACCAAAGATATATTTCCCTCAACACCCCTATCCACTCTCCATAAAGACCAGTCCGTCCATGACTACCTCATCAGGTCCACGCCCTCCCCCCTCACCAACCCACCCTCTCCTCCCGGCACCTTCCACTGCCACTACAGGAATTGCAAAGCCTGTGCCCACACCTCCCCCTAAACCTCCATCAAGCCCCAAAGGAGCCTTCCACATCTATCAAAGTTTTACCCACACTTCCATATATGTCATTTACTGTATGTGTGGAGTCAGAGAAAATGGGTGAGATTCTGAATGAGTTCTTTGCATTGGTATTCACCAAGGAGAGGGACTTGGTGGATGTTGAGGTTAGGGATAGATGTTTGAATACTCTAGGTCAAGTTGGCATAAGTCCCCAGGTCCGGATGGGATCTATCCCAGGTTACTGAGGGAAGCAGGAGAGGAACTAGCTGGGGCCTTAACAGATATCTTTGCAGCATGCTTGAACACTGGGTAAGTCCCAGAGAACTGGGACGGCACGGTGGGCGGCACGGTGGCACTGTGATTAGCACTGCTGCCTCGCAGCGCCAGAGACCCGGGTTCAATTCCCGTCTCAGGCGACTGACTGTGTGGAGTTTGCACGTTCTCCCCGTGTCTGCGTGGGTTTCCTCCGGGTGCTCCGGTTTCCTCCCACAGTCCAAAGATGTGCAGGTCAGGTGAATTGGCCATGCAAAATTTCCCGTAGTGTTAGGTAAGGGGTAAATGTAGGGGTATGGGTGGGTTACGCTTCGGCGGGTCGGTGTGGACTTGTTGGGCCGAAGGGCCTGTTTCCACACTGTAAAGTAATCTAATCTAATCTAACTGGAGAAATCTTGCCCCCTTGTTTAAGATGGGTAGCAGGAATAATCCAGGTAATTATAGATCTGTGAGCCTGACGTCAGTGGTAGGGAAGTTACTGGAGAAGGTTCTGAAGGATAGGATCTATTTATATTTGGAAGAAAATGGGCTTAGCAGTGATAAGCAACATGGCTTTGTGCAGGGAACGTCATGTCTTACCAATTTAATTGAATTCTTTGAGGAAGTGACAAAGTTGATTGATCGAGGGAAGGGATGCAGATGTCAGATACATGGATTTCAGTAAGGCTTTTGATAAGGTTCCCCATGGTAGGCTGATGGAGGAAGTGAAGTCACATGGGATCTAGGGTGTACTAACTGGTGGATAAAGAACTGGCTGAACAACAGGAGACGGAGAGTAGTAGTGGAAGGGAGTTTCTCAAAATGGAGACCTGTGACCATTGGTGTTCCACAGGGATCCGTGCTGGGACCACTGTTGTTTGTGATATACATAAATGATCTGGAGGAAGGTATAGGTGCTCTGATTACCAAGTTGCAGATTTGTGGAGTAGCAGATAGTGAAGAGGACTATCGGAGAATGTTGCAGAATATAGATAAATTAGAGAGTTTAGTGCAGAAATGGCAGATGGAGTTCAATCAGGACAAATGTGAGGTGATGCATTTCGGAAGATCCAATTTCTAGAGTGAACTATACGGTAAATGGAAGACCCCTGGGGAGAATTGAGATACAGAGAGATCTGGGTGTTCAGGTCCATTGTACCCTGAAGGTGACAACGCAGGTCGATAGAGTGGTCAAGAAGGCATAAAGCATACTTTCCTTCATTGGACAGGGTATTGAGTGCAAGAGTTGGCAGGTCATGTTACAGTTGTATAGGACTTTGGTTCAGCCACATTTGGAACACTGCGTACAGTTCTGGTCACCACATTACCAAAAGGATGTGGATGCCTTGGAGAGAGTGCAGAGGCGGTTCACCAGGATGTTGTCTGCTATAGAGGGTGCCAGCTGTGAAGAGAGGTTGCATTGACTAGGATTATGTTCATTAGAAAGACTGAGTTTGAGAGGGGTGGGGGGAACCTGATTGAGGTTTACAAAATCATGAAAGGTACAGACAGGGTGGACAGCAAGAAGCTTTTTCCCAGAGTGGGGGACTCAATTACTCGGGTCACGATTTCAAGGTGAGATGGGAAAAGTTTAGGGGAGATATGCATGGAGAGTTCTTTACACAGAGGGTGGTGGGTACCTGCAATGCGTAGCCAGCAGAATTGGTAGAGGTGGATACGATAGCGTCATTTAAGATGTATCTGGACAGATACATGAATGGGCAGGGAGCAGAGGGATTCAGGTCCTTGTAAAATGGGTGACAGGTTTAGATAGAGGATCTGGATCGGCACAGGCTTGGAAGGATGAAAGGCCTGTTCCTGTGCTGTAGTTTTCTTTATTCTTTGATCTTGCCAGGATTGCAGGGTTTGAGCTATAGGAAGAGGCTGAACAGGCTGGGGCTATTTTCCCTAGAGCATCAGAGGCTGAGGGGTGACCACATAGGGGTTTATAAAATCATGAGAGGCATGAATAGTCAAGGTCTTCTCCCTAGGGTAGATTAGATTAGATTCCTTACAGTGCGGAAACAGGCCCTTTGGCCCAACAAGTTCACACCGACCCTCCGAAGAGCAACCCACCCAGTCCCGTCTGACTAATGCACCTAACACAATAGGCCATTTAGCATGGCCAATTCACCTGATCTGCACATCTTTGGACTGTGGGAGGAAACCGGAGTACCTGGAGGAAACCCACGCAGACACAGGGAGAATGTGCAAACTCCACACCGACAGTCGCCCGAGGCTAGAATCGAACCTGGGACTCTAGTGCTGTGAGGCAGCAGTGCTAACCACCGAGCCACCCTCTACCTGTCACCACTGAGGGCAGGATAGGGGAGTCCAAAATGGAGGGCATAGGCTTAAGGTGTGAGGGGAAAGATTTAAAAGGGACTTAAAGATCAACCTTTTCATATAGATGGTTGTGAGTGTAAGGAATGAGCTGCCAGAGGAAGTGGGTACAATTACATCATTTCGAAGGCATCTGGATGGGAACATGAATTGTTTAGAGGGATGTAGACCAAATGCAGACAAATGGGTCTAGATTAACATAGAATATCTGGCTGGCGTGGGCGAATTGGACTGAAGGGTCTGTTACTGTGCTGTGCATCTCTCTGACTCAGACCTTGGGAATAGGTTGGAGTGAGAAAGGAGTGAGTGTAAATGTCCAAATCTTGTCTAAATTGCTGAACATACACTGATATCACATCACATGAAAGAATCAGCTCCAGTGTGACTGACAGCAAGTAAATCTATTCTCAAAGGACCTTCATACCTTAAGGTTAGCCGAGTGTCAGGATGATTACAGATGAGGCATTGTTGTAATGTAATGCAATGAAAATTCGGTGTTGCAAACATTCTTTACAGGCAATATTTCTGATATATCCAATAAATTCACTGAAAAGATTTGAATTGCAAGGGCTTTAGTGTAAAAGAAAAAAGCTGTTGGAATATGTGTCGATGTTTTGGATGAGCTCCTCAGAGTGTACATGTCTGAGAAAGTTTCACAAAAATAAGTCAGAGTAGGAAGTAAATCAGTCGGATAATGAACTCCCCTGCTTGGAGATTGGAAATGTAAATGTCGGTGGAACATTTCGCCGAATTCACTGACTTTTACATTTAAACCTCTCACTGACCAACCAGGTCGTACCCTCTACCTGTCTTCACCCATCTCCACTTCACCACCCTGCCCTCGCCTCCCCTTTATCTGCAGCTCCCCTTACACCCACCCCCCACCCCCAGTTCTGAAGGAGGGTTGCACCCGAAACATCGACTTCTCCACCTCCTGATGCTGCCTGGCTTGCTGTGTTTTTCAACCTTCCTGCTTGTCTCCCTGAGCTCACAAAAAGGTCCAGCTCCTTCTCACAATCTGGCTGATAAGTGCACTCTGGACACTGAGGGAAAGGTCTTTGTTTCAAAAAACCACTTTGCTCAGCCATTTCCCATTCTGTGCCGAACTGTTCACGCACGCCATAATGAGGGCTCAGACCGCTCAGCCAGAACCCTAGGCCAAGTTCTGGGGACATGGGACTTGAATCCCACCATAACAGATGATAAAATTTGAAAGTGGTAACTATCTGGAGTGAAATGCTGACCATTGTTGTAAAAGGGACTAGGAGAAAGGGAGGACTGCAGATTCGGGAGATTAGAGTTGAGAGTGTGGTGCTAGAAAAGCATAGCAGGTCAGGCAGCATCTGAGGAGCAGGAGAATCGACGTTTCGGGCATAAGTACTTCCTGATGAAGGGCTTATGACCGAAACATCGACTCTCCTGCTCCTCAGATGCTGCCTGATCTGCTGTGCTTTTCTAGCACCACACTCTTGACATTGTTGTAAAACCCAATCAGATGTTCAGTGAGGGAAAGCTGTTGGCTCACAACAGAAAAAGAAAACCATTTTCTCCTGCTAGTGCCGGGCTAGAATGTGCTTAAAGGTAATGACCCTTACCTGCCCAGTGAGGGCTGTGCCCTAGCCAGTGAATGTAGAACAGTATAGGAACAGGCCTTTACGCCCATCAAGACTGTGCCAACACATCACACCATTCTCAACCAAAAATCTTGAGACCTCTACATGGCTCATATCCCTCTAATCCCTGTATATTCATATTTCACATTTTCACATGCTATGAATGAATTAAACTCAAACAAAGGCTGGGCACCTGCTTAAAACAGTTATCAGCACTGACTATTTCCTTTACCTCCCACGGATAGAATCCTCAATTTGGCGAAGCTTCCCAAAGCTCTCAATTCTGCCACTTTGTTAATGGGCTTTAAATATGTCAGATAAAAGGGCATCCATTTTTACATTTCATCAGAAGAGGAACACTTGGGAATGCACGGACAGAGGAGGAGGTAGAATCCAATACAACAGCAAGATTTAAGAAGCACCTGGACAGATACATGAATAGGCAAGGAATTGAGAGACATGGACCACATAGAGGCAAAAGGTTGTTAGTTTAGAAAGGTGTCATGTGTTGGCATAGTCTTGGTGGGCCGAAGGGCCTGTTCCTGTACTTTGTTTTACATGGAGTTCAAAATAACAATAAACAATGTTTAAAAAAATCTTCTTTTGAATAAGGTACATATTTTCAAGATCCACACTTTCATAGAAGAATTGCAATGAATTGTCAGAAGCAAAAACTGACAAGATGCCTTCATATTCTCTGTCAAACAGCAGTAGAGGACAGTACACCATATCAGAGGCATGGACAAGTACTCAGTACTGTATTCAATGCCTGATGTAGTTGTGAGAGAGGCCATGAGTCCAGAACTAGAGGGCATAGGTTTAGGGTGAGAGGGGAAAGATTTAAAAGAGATCTACGGGGCAACTTTTTCACAGAGGGTGGTACGTGTATGGAATGAGTTGCCAGAGGAAGTGGAGGGGGCTGGTACAATTGCAACTTTTAAGAGGCATCTGGATGGATTTATGAATAGGAAGGCTTTGGAGGGATATGGGCCAGGTGCTGGCAGGTGGGACTAGATTGGGTTGGGATATCTGGTCAGCATGGACGGGTTGGACCGAAGGGTCTGTTTCCATGCTGTACATCTCTATGACTCTATGAGGGCTGATCAGATGACTTATGGATGAGGAAAGACTGGAGAATATGTGTGTGCATGGTGTTTTGTAAGAGGGAGATTTAGAGAGTTCCTCATGCTCATTCACAACATAGCCAATGATACTGAAAATGTCTGTCCCAAATACCATTTCAACTTGGTACTGGAGAGAGGAAAGGGTAAAATGAATAGAAGTCATATTCATGCTGGAAGTTACATATTCATCAGAGTAGCCAAGTTCAGGGTTGATGAGAAGAGTGTTGTAATGTAAACAAGATGTAATTTGTTGCTTGTCTGTATCCATTTAGATAGATTTTTTAATCAGTATGGGATTTGACAGTTATGGGAAAGGTAGAAACATTGAGTCATGGATTTTCAATCAATAATGCTCTTATTGAATTGGGGAGCAGATTCAATGGGCCAAATAGCCTAACTCTGCTACTATGTCTCATGGTCTTGACATCTATAAGTCGAGTCTCTACCTTACGTCCGAGGCTGTTGGAGGACCTAGGTCTACCTCTAGAATTTAGAAGGACAAGGGATGATCAGATTGAAGTCTTCAAGGTATTCAGAGGAAAAGACAGCGTAGATGATAACAAATTGTTTCCACTGGTTGGAGATTCCAGAATTAAGGGGTATAATCTAAAAATTAGGGCCAGAACATTCAGGAAAAATGTTAGGAAGCACTTCTAGATTTAAAAGCTTTGATTTATTATTAACACATACACCGAGATACAATGAAAAGTATTGTAGAGCCTGGGTGTCCCTGGAGAGGGAGCATGCGGTGTCCACCAATACCCTCGAGATTTTCAGGGAAAGGTGGGCACCGCAGGGAGTGGAGTGCATCAATTCCCCCTCCAACTCTATTTTGATTTAATCCCTGTCCTCCCATTCACTGTTTGATCACGCAGCATTGCCCTCTGAGAAGGGCACTGCTTGTCACTGGCCACTTGGGTGTTTCCTTTCTCCCTGGTGGCGGAAATTGACTAAAGGTTTGTACACCTTGTGTCTCTCACTGCGTCTCACAAAAAAAAATGAAAAGTATTGTTTAGTGTGCTAACCAGGCAGATCATACTTTCCATAAGTCCATCAGGGTAATAGAACAGAATGCAGAATATAGTGTGACAGCTACAGAGAAGGTGTAGAGACAGATTAACTCTAATGTATGAGAGAATAACAAGACAAAAGAATTGTGGATGCTGGAAATCAGAAACAAAAACGGAAGTTGCTGGCAAAGCTCGGCAGGTCTGGCAGCATCTGTGGGGAGAAATAACGTTTCAAGTCTAGTGACCCTTTATTGGAACTGATATATGAGAGGCCTGATAACAACAGGGAAGAAGCTGTTCTTAAATCTGTTAGTACGTGTTTCCAAACATTTGTATCTTCTGCCTGAAGGAAGAGGGTGTAAGAGGGTATAACAGGGGTGGGATGGGTCTCTGATTATGTTGGCTGCTTTCCTGAGGCAGTGGGAGGTATCATCAGAATCAAAGGAAGGTGACTGGGTTTTGTGATGGACTGGGCTGCGTTCACAACTCTCTGTAATTTCTTGTGTTCTTAGTCAAAGCAGATGCCATACCAAGCTTTGTTGCATCCGAATAGGATGCTGTTTATGGTGCATCTATAAAAATTGGTCAGGATCATTGTGGGCATACTGAATTTCCTTAGCCTTCTGAGGAAGTAGAGGCATTGTTGTGCTTTCTTGACTGTAGCGTCGATGTGGATGGACCAGGACAGATTGTTGGTGATAGCTACTCCCAAGAACTTGAAGTTTTTGATCACCTTCACTCAGCACCTTTGGTTCGGACAGGGGCATGTCCCCCATTCCATTTCATTTTGCTGGTATTTAGGGAGAGGTTGTTGCCTTCACTCCATGCCACTAAGCTGTCTTTCTCCTTCCTGATGTGGAAGAGCTGGTGTTGGACTGAGGTGGACACAGTTAAAACTCACACAACCCCAGGTTATAGTCCAACAGGTTTACTTGGAAGCACTAGCTTTCAGAGGACTGCTCCTTCCTCAGCTGTTAGACTATAACCTGGTGTTCTGTGATTTTTAACCATTCTCTTTCTCGTCGTTGTTTGAGACTACGGTAGTGTCATCAGAAAATTTATAAGTGGAGTTAGAGCTGAATTTGACTACACAGTCAGGAGTGTAGAAGAAGTATAGTAAGGGGTGGAGTAGGCAGCATTACAGGACACCAGTGTTGAGGATTATTCTGGTGGAGGTCTTTCGCCTCTTCTTACTGATTGTCATCTGTGAATGGTGGATGTTTGGAACGTCCTTCTACAAATGGCAGTTGACACTAGATCAGTTGTTAATTTTAAATCTGATATGGATAATTCTTGTTGTTAAGCCTAGTTATTAGGGGATATGGGTCAAAGACAGGTATAGGGCCATAGATCAACCATGATGTCACCGAACGTTGGACCAGACTGGAGGGGCTGATTGGCTGACTTCCGTTCATATTATCCACAAAGTCCGACTCGAAAACCCTCAGGACATCAAACACATTGGGTGGAGCCTCTAGGACAACACAATCACATATTAACCCTTTCAGAACCTCCCAGAGAAAAATATAATAAGTTCAATAATTTTTCTCTTCCTAGGACTGGACTAGTGTGCTTAAAAGTAATGAATGAGACAAATTTCAGCAATTATGTAAAACTTAAAACATGAGTGCCTTAGTGTAGAAAAATCAAATTTAACGGTTCATGTATTTCAACTTGATCCTGTTTTAATATCTAAAGTTCTGACCGATGGACTTTAATATTTAATTTTCTTTCCAGCTGCTTCAAAGCTTTCTATTTGTCAAAAGGCTAAATTACCCAGCGAGCTGACAGAGCAGAGAGCTGCAGTGATTTTTATTTTCATTGCAAGAGGATCTTGCGTCTGGAGGCACACAGAGTGCGAAAATGAAGGCAGAATACTGATAAGAGAGAGAAGGGTTTTCATGTCAGCTCCAGGAGGGCAGAGGAGAGACACTGCGCCAGGAGTTTAAATTGTGAGGAAACTGCAATTCCCAAGAGAACTGGATAAATGCAGAGAGAAGAGGGAGAGCTATCTCAGCTCAACCATCCAGAAAAAAGAACAAATGCCAAAGAAGTTATCCTTCAACTATTGACAGTACAAACTCCCACTGGACTTCCAGAACCAGACTCCCACCTCTGGGCCTTACTCTTAAAAGATCTCGAGCTTGCTGCATAAAAGGAAAAACTTCTATTTATTCAGTGTCCTAAAGCATTTCATTGCCACCTTGTGAAACGTAGCTGGGATTGTAAGGAAGGCAGCTAATTTCAGCTCAGCCCGCAAGCAGAAATGTGACGATGCTCAGGCAAGCCGTTCTCTTGGCGATGATGCTTGAAGGATACAAGTTGGCCGGGATAAGTGTGCCTCTGGTTCAAAATAGTCCATTTAATCTTTTCCATCCAATCACAAGTCAACGTGCAAACAGCCCAGACTACAGGGGAAAGAGTTCCAAGGGGATGTTATGGTCACCATGGTGCTAAATTTCATAGCTTCAGCTATTTCAAAACATTTGATCAACAGAACAGGAACAGGCCCAACCAGTCCATCCTGTATCTGCTTATTTAGTTTTTAACTCACTGTCACTTCTCTTCTCGGCATGCCAACCTTGAAGAAGTTCCGCTTCTTCCTCTGACAGCTTTGAGGAAGGGTCTCTTGACCTGAAACGTTAACTCTGATTTCTCTCTACAGATGCTGCCAGGCCTGCTGAGCTTTTCTAGCAATTTCTGTGTTTGTTCATGCTGCAACGATGTTCCACACAAACCTCCCAATCTTTTTCATCTGACCCAGTTGTCAGTGATGCCTTAATGACAAAAAGAAGAATTTTTCTTTTAAATTTAGGTAAAAATGTAATATCTTAAGAGTTTCAAAACAGTTACTCATGAAGCAACTAAAATGAAAAAAAAAATGCAGAGATACATTCTCCCAACAATTTAAAAGCTTTTATTAAAACAAAATCAAATGATCCTTTCTCATGCAATTATAAAGTCAAAAAGTGTGGCGCTGGAAAAGCACAGCAGGTCAGGCAGCATCCGAGGAGCAGGAGCGTCGACGTTTCGAGCATAAGCTCTTCATCAGGAATGTCAATTATTAATACACGCATAAAAAGCCAGGCAAGCCATTTTATTGCCATTGTGCTTGTTCAAAATCGATCAAAGTTGGGAGACATGCAAATTTTTCTGCAGTCACTGATTAGAGATCTTAATGAAACCCAACCAGCATAGCCTTCTGTTCTTATCTTCTCATAAGTGATAAACCCATATCTACAGTGAACACTGTTGTGGAATTTGCAGCTTTGTGATTGAATAACTGAAATTCTGTTTAAATGGAAAACCTAAAATGTATTTCTGAATCTATGGCATTCTTCAAAGGAGAGCAGTTACCCTTAATTGTCATCAGATATTGCCCCATGCAGAGATGTCTATCTGCATTAGGCTGCTTCTGTTAGTCTTAGGAGAGGAAGGTAACCCCAGAGCAGGCATTTTGTGCAGAATGTCTCAGCAGTATCATAAATCCAGGATAAAATTTACTTGGTGGCCTATGTAGTCTGTTCTTCACCTCTATTTTCCTGCCTCTCTCACCACCACAACCACAGTTACTAATGTTATTCAATCCACAGTGCAGTAATGCATCAATTATTCATCAGGATGACCACCTTCACTTTGCCCCAGGTTATGAGTTGAAGATGGAGGTCAGGGTCAGGGGAAAGTGTGGCAGATCTTCAGAATTTAAGAACACAATCAATGGCACTCAAATAGCCTGGTCTTTACACAGTCCCAAGCTTTCACACCAATGAAGAGCCTCTGTAAAACTGATGGAAAAGGTTGAAATTCAGAATTCTGCTTTCCGAACACTATTTTCATAGAACGAGTAGAATTAGATCAGATTCTAATTCTTTGCACTCATTGTTCGCGGAGATAACTGCCCATTGGGACGACCGGTGCCTCCAATCCTGTCTGTTTTTTTTATTAGCTAGGAGTGGGTAACGTAATGTGGCATGAGCAGGTCCAAACTTCACAGAATTGCATCGACAGATAGAGTGCCCTTGTAGATGGGTGTGATACCATTTTGGACAAAGTCCCTGATCACCTTTGGATAAGGTCAACTGCTCTTTAAAGAGGAAAGGGACAATTTGGAATTGCTAAAAGTACACTTTCAATGTGCATAACAAGTACACAAGTGCATTGGCACATTGGAATATCATGAGAGTTATGTAAATAAACTGCCAATTGGAACAATTAAAAGGAACTTTCAGAAACAGCTGTCAGAATTAAATGTTCAGCTCTCAGGGTGTTTGAAGCTCCTAACATTTCAGCGCTTAAAGTCAAAACATGAAATATGAAAAAAGATCTATTTTTATTTTGCTGTGAGAATGAGGATTATTTTTACTGGATTAGTGCTGAATGACTCACTTCATAGCCTACCATTGTCACAGTGGAGTATCTGCCATTTCACACCATGGTTGGCTGCCACAAATGGCTGTTAACTCATTGAAATTGAACCATGTATTCCAATGTTTCCTTCTTTAAGGGATGAAAAGAAATGTAGTGAATAGGTTTTATCATTTAGCCAGTTTTATTTCAGATTCTATTGTATTTTTCCACAGAAACTTAATAATTTGACTTTATTTAACCTCAGTGTGTGTTCTGAGGTCTGTACATGTTGGTTACTGAGAAAGTTGGCATGGTAAGGAGTAGCAGCAAAGTGTGGTGGTGTGGCTGAGCTGGTTGGCATTAAATTGGCATCAGGGTTATAAAGGCTATTGAGTTGAGTAGAAGGGTATAGGGTGACAGAGTTACAGAAGACTACAACACAGAACAAGTCTCTTTGGCCTATTGAGTCTGCACCAGTCACACTTCAGTGGTCCAGGACATTCGACCTCGAACCTTCGGGTGACCATCCTCCAAGGCAGACTTCGGAACAGGCAGCAGTGAAAAGTGGCCGAGCAGACGCTGATAGCTAACTTCGGTACCCATAGGGAGGGCCTCAACTGGGACCTTGGGTTCATGTCACATTACAGGTGCAA
>NC_057749.1:4698495-4767189 GCF_004010195.1 Chiloscyllium plagiosum
TACTTTGCTCAAAAACTATATGAATCCATGTAAGACTCTGTTAACTCACTTTTAAGATTAGAATCAGTCTAAACATTATGGCACAGACAGGGAACACGGGGGCTAACACCTTCAATATCTTAACATCTTATCTGCACTGACACCAATTGTTACAGTTAAGCTGAGAATGTAACTTTTAAAAAACGTTTTGTGATTTACGTATAAAAGAAGTGAAACTATCATGTTCATTCTAACAGATGAGAGACTTAACAAACAATCTAGGTCTTTTTCAATGTATAATTTCATTTACATCACACTGTAAACTTTTGCCATAAATTCTGTGCCTTATAATTGTGTCCTCCACAACCACCTGATGAAGGAGCAGCGCTCCGAAAGCTAGTGCTTCCAATTAAACCTGTTGGACTATAACCTGGTGTTGTGTGATTTTTAACTTTGTACACCCCAGTCCAACACCGGCATCTTCAAATCATCCCAGTCAAACACAGCCACCTAACTGTACTAATCCCATTTTCTAGATCTTGGCCCATTACTTTACATGCCTTGGCATTGCAATTGCACATTCAAATAGTTCTTAAATGTTCTGCCTTTCACCACCTCTACAGGCAGTGAGTTCCAGATTCCCAGCACCCATTGGATGGTAAGATTTTTCTTCCATCCCCTCTAAACCTCCTGCCCCCTACCTTCATCTATACCCTTGGCCCGTGATCCCTCTATCAAGGGGAAAGCAGGGTATGTGGAGCCTTAAGGATAGGTGAAAGCGTAGTAAGCAATAGAGGGTATTAGGGACCGTGGGTTTCAGAACAGGGGCACAGTTTGGCATGAAGGGTGTGAGGGACCATGATAGATGAATGGGTGACAGGGATGCCATGAATGAGGAGTGTGTGATTGTGAGTGTGTGTTGTATGGAAGGGCTGTGTTGGTGGTGGTAGAGAGGATAAATGAGGTGTGGGCTGGAGACACAGTGCTGAAGCAACAATGTCTGCCTTCTGTCCAACTGCTGTTGGACATTGCAGGACATTGCAGTCTCCTGACCCATTCTGTGAGGGGGTGGGGGTAGGGGTAGGGGTGCAGGGAGGCTTCAGCCAGCCTGACCCCCATAAACCCTGGCGACCACAGAACAAAGATCCCAGCCTCCCCTGGGCTAGGTTTGCGGAGTGATCCTGGGCTCTCTGGAGTGAAAGTTCCATCATGTCATGGTTCAAGTGGAAAACGTCACACCAAATGAAACTTTTTTAGTATTTCAAACTTTACTTCATTCACGAAAATACATTTATATATGCACAGGTATTCCTTCCACTGTGCAATGTTGCGTTCTTGTACAACTCCACGTTAAAGAAAAATCACGCTTTAGAAACAGCACTTAAAGTGTTGGCGATGTAATCGCGTTACAGCCAGCACGCGTTTTAAAGGTTTCCTGCTTTAAACAACGTCCCCAATTCATCAACTGCGTTACAGCCAATTCGCATTAACGAAACGCGCGTTATAGCAGAACGATCTGTCAATACAGTCACTAAAGCAGTTCAGATCTGTAAAGTAGCAATAGGAGAAACAAAGCAAATATTGGAGTTGGATTCTATCCCAACAAACAAAGCCAAAATATTTGTTACTTGAGCCAGACTCTATTTACATTTATTGAGGCAGCAGGAGGGCCCGACAACTGAATGCAGGAAGACCTCAGACAGTGGTCTTTCCTCACTGTGTCTTGGCGGCTGCTGCCCCAAGCTTTGGTGTGTCCCTCAGCACGTGGTCCTGGACCATGGAATGTACCAGTCTGTAACACCCGATCAGGGCTTGCTCTGGAAGACCAACAAGTTTTGGGCAGACCAAAGAGCATCATTCACTGAGTTGATAGTCCCCCGGGGCAGTTGATGTTTTCCTGGGTGTACACCCCAGGGAACAGACTGGAGCACAGAATCCCGCGTCACGGAGCTGCTCGGAATGAACCTCAACAGAAACCCATGCACCTCTCTCCAGACTTCCTTTACCAATTATCGATGTAAACAATGACTGTATTATAAAGCACTCTGCCCAACCTCAGCCTTTCCCAGATAGTTCTACAATTAATGAGGTACGTTATTATTTGTGTGTCAGAAGAAAATATAGGGGATATCAAGGACCGTGTCAGGGATTTAATTACTGTCATATGGAGAATGCAAGGCAATCCATTGATGCACAACAAACCCCTGGAAACAGCTCAACAGTAACCACCAGATAATCTACTTAACCGATTTTGGTTGAGTAATAAATATTAACCAGGGCTCCAGAGAGAGCCCTTCTGCTCTTCATTCGGAAAGGATTGTTGGATCTTTTGTATCCAATAGGTAGAGTAATGCCCCATTTGAACAATGATTCTTCCCTCACACCTAAATAACCAAAATACAATACTAGCATAGTCTTCATGATTCGGAGATGCCGGTGTTGGACTGGGGTGTACAAAGTTAAAAATCACACAACACCAGGTTATAATCCAACAGATTTAATTGGAAGCACACTAGCTTTTGGAGCGACGCTCCTTCATCAGGAGCCTGAAGAAGGGCTTATGCCCGAAACGTCGATTCTCCTGTTCCCTGGATGCTGCCTGACCTGCTGCGCTTTTCCAGCAACACATTTCCAGCTCTGATCTCCAGCATCTGCAGACCTCACTTTCTCCTGTTGGACTATAACCTGGTGTTGTGTGATTTTTAACAGCATAGTCTTCGACTGTGACAAATAGCCTCAAAAAACCTAGGGGTGTACAGAGGTACTGGGCTCATTCTAAAACAAGCAGGAAGGCTTGAATGGCCTCTGATGAATGATTCAATGAATGATAAAGGTGTGGGATCAGCTATTCCATCAGCAAACCATATCGCCTGATGGAATTTTACAAGTTCAATCTTGAAATGGCCAACCTTTTCAACTCAAAGCTTCTGAATCACACGAGCATTCTGCATTTGCCTTCTCAAAAACCTTCTCACAGAATCCTATTAAAACTCGTCTTTGATCTTAACTTTGCCAGTAGTGCCAAACAGGTGAGACTGAGTCAGCGTCTCTTGATTTCTCCTGAAGCTGACAGGGAGAATTGCTAAACCAGTAGGCATTCAGCTACACTGTCGCAGAACGTCGGTCTCTGACCATGCTCCTCAAGGTGCTCACAGTACTCTGCTCTGCCTGTAGCTGCTATTGACTATTTTATTTCTATATGTATTCTCCAGATCTGGTGAAATGGTCTTCCATAAAATAGTCCACCTACGTCACTTTGGTGCTGTGGTTTGACCTGCTTTTATATAGCATATAGAACAGTACAGGCCATTCGGCCCTCGATGTTGTGCCGACCTTTCGCCCTATTCTAAGATCAAACTAACCTACACACCCTTCATTGTAGTTTCTCCCATGTGCCTATCCAAGAGTCACTTGAATGTCCCAAATGTATCTGACTCTACTACCACTGCTGACAGTACCTTCCATGCACCCACCGCGCTCTGATATCAAAGAACCTACCTTTGATATCTCCCCAAACCTTCCTCCAATCACCTTAAAATCATGCTCCCTCATGATAGCCAATTCTGCCATGGGAAAACATCTCTGGCTATCCACTCTATTTTTGCATCTCATAGACTTTTGTAGCCATTGTATTTATATACAGCGTCCTGCTCAGTTTCCATTCAATGGTAACCTCCAGGATGTTGTTAATGGTGAATTCAATGATGGTAACCCCATTGAATGCCAAGTGCCGGTGGTTAGCTTGTCTCTTGTTGATGATGCTCATTTGCCTGGCATTTGCGTGGTGCAAATATTACTTACCACTGGTCAGCCTAAGCCTGGATATTGTCCAGATCTATCTTGCATTTCAACATAGACTGCATTGGTATCTGAGGAATCACAAATAACACTGCACATTTTGCATTCATTGGTGAACATCCCCAGTTCTGACCTTATGCTGGAGAGACAATCATTTGTGAAGCAGCTGAAGATGGTTGGGTCTAGCACATTACCCTGAGGCATTTTTGCAGAGATGTCCTAGAGGTGAGATGATGGATCTCTAACAACCACAGCCATCTTCCTATGTGCCAGGTATGACTCCAACCAGAGGAGAGGTTGCCCCTCGATACCCTTTGATTTGCCAGGGCTCCTTGATGCCACACTCAGCCGAATGCGTCCTTGGCGTCCAGGGCTGTCACTCTCACCTCCCTCCAGAATTCAGCTCTTTTATCTATGTTTGAACCAAGGCTGTAATGAGGTCAGGAGCTGGCAGAACCCAAACTGAATGTCACTCAGCAGATTATTGCTGAGCTTGATTGCACTGATAGCACTTTACTGATGACTGAGAGTAGATTGGACAGCCAGTAATTGGTTAGGGTTGGATTTATCCTGTTTTTTGTGTACAGAAACAAATTTGAGCAATTTTCCAAATTGCTGACTAGATACCAGTGTTGTAACTATACTGAAACAGCTTGGTTATGGGCACAGCAAAGTCTTCAGAACTGTTGTCAGAATGTTTTCAGAGCTCACCGCATTTGCAGTATACAGTGCCTTAAACCATTTCTTGATATCACGTGGAGTGAATCAAATTGGCTGAAGACTGTTATCTGTGACACTGGGGACCACTGGAGGAGGCCGAGGTGCACCATCCACTCTGCACTTCTGGCTGAAGATTGCTGCAAAAGCTTCAGCCTTATTGGGGCGGCACAGTGGCACAGTGGTACAGTGGTTAGCACTGCTGCCTCACAGCGGCAGAGACCGGGGTTCAATTCCCGCCTCAGGCCACTGTCCGTGTAGAGTTTGCACGTTCTCCCAGTGTCTGCGTGGGTTTCCTCCGGGTGCTCCGGTTTCCTCCAACAGTCCAAAGATGTGCAGGTTAGGTGAATTGGCCCTGCTAAATTGCCTGTAGTATTAAGTGAAGGGGTAAATGGAGGGGAATGGGTTTGGGTGGGTTGCGCTTCGGCGGGTCAGTGTGGACTAGTTGGGCCGAGGGGCCTGTTTCTGCACTGTAAGTAATCTAATCTAAAAATAATTCTTTGCACTGATGCATTTGGCTCTTCCATCATTGGGGATGGGGATATTTGTGAGTGTTGTGTATCTACCACCATTCATGACTGGATGTGAGCAGGACTGCAGAGCTTAGATTTGATCCACTGGTTGACAGATTGCTTAGCTCTGTCTATCCCTTGCTGTTTATGTTGTTTGGTACGTGATAAGTCCTGTTGGTACTTCCCCAGTGACGCTTGTTTTTAGATATATCTGGTACTGCTCCTGGCATGCCCTCCTGCATTCTCCACTGAACCAGGATTAATCCCCTGACTTGGTGGCAATAATTGAGTGGGGGATACGCCAGGCCATGAGGTTACAGCTTGTGCTGGAGTATAATTCTGCTGCTGTTAATGGCCCATAGTGCCTCATGGATGCCTTATCTTGAGTTGCTAGATCAGTTCAAGGTATGTCCCATTTCAGATGGTGATACGACCACACAACATGAAGGAGGGTACTCTCAGTGTGATGGTGGGACTTTGTGTCTGCAAGGGCTTTTTATCCATACTCTCTGAATAATATTCCAAAGGGTGTGACACATGCTTTGCGTGCAAATGTAAAAAGTCTCCTGATCAGTTCATCCTACTTGAATCTTACAGTCATTGAGGTTTGGAAAGATGTATCCTTATCAGCAATGATGTCTGATTGATGGGTTATCCTTAATCAGCACTTAGAGATCTGTTCATATCAATAGCTTGTACGTAGACACACTGATGATGAGGGATTTCATACAGTGCTCTTGATGCTCCAGGTTACACATTGTGAGGTTTACAAAGAAAACAAGGCTGATGAGATTGAAGTATAGATCTATAGGCAGAGCTAAACATACCTCCAGGCCTTTGGGAGTTGATATGACAGAGTGGACATGGAAGGAATATTTCATCTTGAGGGAAGATCTAGAACAATGGCTCATTGGTGTAAGGGACCACTTCTTTCAGGTAGAGATGAGTAAAAGTTCCTTCTTTCAGAGGGTAATGCATCTGTGGAACACTTTACAGCAAAAGAGCTGGTCATTAAGTAAACTTAAGTTTGAGATACATTTTTAATCAGGAAGAGAATGAAGGGTTATGGGGAAAAGGCAGGAAATTGAAATTGAGGATTATCAAATCAACTACACTCTGACTGAAATGCAGAGAAGGCTAGATGGACTGAATGGCCTACTCCCATGTCTTATTCTCACATATAGCCCAGGTGGGAATGAGTCTCTGAAATGGTTGCCAATTGCTTTATACATGAAAACCTAGACACCTATTGTAAAGACTCTGTAAAAGACAAGTATTCCATTTAGCTTTTCTCTCAGGCCTGGTTAAGTCAATTTCACGAGCGACTTCACCCTGCCTGGCTCCATCTGACCCACCTTGATCCTAAACTGAAGATGTGATGGACCAGATCCCTGCCTGCTGCCTTTGCAACTCCCTGTCTGATGGTTCACTATCAGACAGGGAGCTGTCTGCTGCTGCTACTGCTCCTATAGGACTGACTGGTGCCCACTTCCCAGACTGGAATTGAACATACTCCCTCACCAGGCGATTGACTGGTAATGGATTATTGACCTCGTTGCTAAGGGAAATCAATCCTTCCCAGCAACTCTATCTAGATTCCTCATAATTTTATAATCAAGGTATAATCAGCAAGGATAGGTGACAACACTTGCTCCACAATAATCCTCAGCACTGGTGCTCCCCAAGGCTGCATACTTAGCCTCTTACTATACTCCTCACAACTGCATGACTAAATTCAGCTCTAACTCCATTTACCAATTCACTCATGACACCACTGTAGTGGGTCGGGTCTCAAACAATGATGAGACAGAGTACAAGAAGGAGAGAGAGACAGCTCAGTGGCATGGTGTAAACACAACAATCTCTCCCTCAATATTGGCAAAACAAAGGAGCAGGGCATTGACTTCAGAAAGCACAGTGGAAGACATGCCCCTGTCTGTAACAATGGTGCTGAGATGGAGGTGGTTGAGAGCGTCAAGTTCCAGGGAGTAGCTATCACCAACAATCTGTTCTGGGCCATCTACATCGACACTATGGTCATGCAAGCACCTCTACTTTCTCAGAAGGCTAAGGAAATTCAGCATGTGCACCCGAGCACCCGAGCTACAAATCTTCTCACAAACTTTGAAATTCAGCATGTCCACAATGACTCATAGCAATTTTACAGATGTACCATAGAAAACACCCTTTCTGGATGTATCACAGCTTGGTACGGTGACTGCTCTGCCCCAAGACCACAGGAAATTACAGAGAGTTGTGAATGCAGCCCAATCCATCAGGAAAACCAGCCTTCCTTCCATTGACTCCTTCTACACTTCCCACTGCCTTGGGAAAGCAACCAACATCATCAAAGACCTCTCCCATCCCGGTTGTACTCTCTTCCATCAGGCAAGAAATACAAAAGTTTGAAAACACAAACCAATAGATTCAAGAACAGCTTCTCGTCTGCTGTTTTTAGACTTATGAGCAGCCCTCTCATATATTAGAGCTGATCTTTCTCTGCACCTTCTCTGTAGTTGTAACACTCTATATTCTGCATTCTGTTCTATTACCCTGATGTACTTATGTAAATTATGATTTGTCTGGATAGCACACAAAAAATACTTTTCCCTGTATCGTGGTCCATGTGACAATAATACATCAAATCAAACCTACGATACCAGGTTTTAATAATCAATCAGGATGGATCTCTATAGAATCTGGACTGAACCAAAAAAATGGTGAATAATGCCGCAGATGTACTGTAAGAGGCAGTACAGACTCAATGGGATGAAGGCCCTCTTTTGTACTGTATGATTTTACAAAATAACATTATGATTTGTTTGTACAGTATAGCCATACTTATGTATTATATTCACAAACTAACAGCGGCTGAAGTTACATTTTGCCATGCTGAAATTTCTTGATCCAACTCACCACATCTGTCCGTCATATTCTGCACATGAGACATGGTGAATTAACCATCATTTCCAGAATACACTGAAAAAGTATACAGAGGAACCTCGATTATCCGAATATCGACTCTCTGAATTTCAGATTATCCAAAGAAGATTGCAAGGTTCCCACAAAGCGTCACATCAAAGAGGTAAGTGCATTTGATGTACTTGTACTGAAGAAGATGTGAAAATGTTGGCAAAAACATAGAAACACAAGCAGCTCAAGTATCAGCGACTGGGTATTTTTAGGTAAGGAGAAAGTGAGGACTGCAGATGCTGGAGATCAGAGCTGAAAATGTGTTGCTGGAAAAGCGCAGCAGGTCAGGCAGCAACCAAGGAACAGGAGAATCGACGTTTCGGGCATAAGCCTGAAGAAGGGCTTATGCCCGAAACGTCGATTCTCCTGCTCCTTGGATGCTGCCTGACCTGCTGCGCTTTTCCAGCAACACATTTTCAGCTATTTTTAGGTAAGGGTTAGTTACAAAGCCCTTTACAGTGCAGGGTATTCCCGTCACCTTACCGGGTCGTTCATGAAGAAAATGGTGGCGAATGTAAACACATGCGCGTGTCGTGCTCCTGTCTTCCTATCGCGAGTTTGAGTTCCCGGACACTGACAAATGCTTTTGTGATCCAAGAAACTGTTCAGGACCTTGTTTAATGCTGGGATTTCACGTACAGTATTTATGTGCTGGTAAGTCCTTCTCGGTTTAACTTGTAATTTGCAGAATGCAAAGATTAGATTGTTTAAATAGCAGACTCAATAGAATTATAGATTTAAATAAATTCTCCGGTGGAGCACAGCGTTAGATCAGTATGGCTTCCCTTGTTTAAGGTAAAATGGATTATCTGAATAAGCAATAAAATGCCCGCCTATCTCGTTCGGATAATCGAGGTTCCTCTGTACTGCTACAGACTGGTACCTGAGAGTTTGCATCTGTCACCTTTATTTGAACTCACATCACCTCCTCATGCTATGTTCTTCAGAGTGAATGCAATAAAGCAACTCCTAGAAATTAAAGCATTTTGCTTGATTACTTGTCAACACATCCATTTGCACTTATCACCAACGTCACTCCAAACACAGTCTGCACAGCATAAAGTATTTACCTATGTCTAAAGTCAACCCTAAAGGTTGAACATTTTAACCTTCTAAAGCCAAAGGCTGTACCACCAGAAGTTGAAGTTTGTGCGAGATTTTCTTTTTCTTTTTAATGAGATGCTGGTTTTTCACAAATACCAAAGTGTCATAAATGTACAAGAGTAGGCCAATCAGTCCATTTTCTCCTTCTCTGCCATTCAATAAGATCATGAATCATCTGATTGTAGCCTCAATCTTCCTGCACACATTTGGTAATCTGTCATCTTGGTGGTCAAGAACCTATCTATCTCTGCCTTAAAACATAGAACATAGAACATTACAGCGCAGTACAGGCCCTTCAGCCCTCGATGTTGCGCTGCCCTATCATACTAATCTGAAGCCCATCCCACCTACACTATTCCATGTGCGTCCATTTGCCTGTCCAATGACGACTTAAATGTACTTAAACTTGGTGAATCTACTACCGATGCAGGCAAAGCATTCCATACCCTTACTTCTCTCTGAGTAAAGAAACTACCTCTGACATCTGTCTTATACCTATCTTCCCTCACTTTAAAGTTGTGTCCCCTCGTGTTTGCCGTCCCCATACTTGGAAAAAGGCTGTCCCTGTCCACCCTATCTAACCCTCTGATTATCTTGTATTTCTCTATTAAGTCACCTCTCAACCTGCATCTCTCTAACGAGAGCAGCCTCAAGGCCCTCAGCCTTTCCTCGTAAGACATTCCTTCCATACCAGGCAACATTCTAGTAAATCTCCTCTGCACCCTTTCCAAAGCTTCCACATCCTTCTTATAATGCGGTGACCAGAACTGTACACAGATTCTGCTTATACTGCCTTTTGAGGAAGGGAATTTCAAAAACTTTTAGTCCTCTGAAAGAAAAATGTTGCCTCACCTGTGTCTTAAATAGGCGCCTCCTTATTTCAAACTATGGCCTTATTTGGGCGGCACGGTGGCACAGTGGTTAGCACTGCTGCCTCACAGCGCCAGCGACCTGGGTTCAATTCCCGCCTCAGGCGACTGACTGTGTGGAGTTTGCACGTTCTCCCCGTGTCTGCGTGGGTTTCCTCCGGGTGCTCCGGTTTCCTCCCACAGTCCAAAAGATGTGCATGTCAGGTGAATTGGCCATGCTAAATTACCCGTAGTGTTAGGTAAGGGGTAAATGTAGGGATATTGGTGGGTTGCGCTTCAGCGGGGCGGTGTGGACTTGTTGGGCCGAAGGGCCTGTTTCCACACTGTATGTAATCTAATCTAATCTATTCTAATTTCTAGATTCTCCCTCGAGAGGAGACATATTTTCCACCTCCACCTGTCCCCTGATATGCTTCAATTAAGTCACCTCAGAGTTTTGCAACCTCTCACCCTTTAGATAATATGCTTCCTTTTGATACTTTCTGCCAGTATGGATACGTTCACACTTTCAAGAATTATACTCCATTTGCCCACTCGCTCAACCTATCTATTTGACTTTTTTGAGTCTCCTTATGTTCTGTTCACAACTCATGTTCCTACCTATCTTGTCATCAGCAAAGTTAACTCCCATACCTTCCACCCCTTCAATCAAATTATTTATATAAATTGTAAAGAGATAAGGCCTCAGCAATGGTTTCTGTGGCACACCATTTGTGACATCTTTCAGTCTTAAAAAAGACAGATTTATTCCTACAGCCAATTAAAAAAAAACCTGAAAGAACAGCAGACAATGTAAATCAGAAACAAAAATAGAAATTGCTGGAAAACCTCGGCAAGTCTGGCAGTTGGGGGGGAGGGGAGGGGGACAGTGGCTCTGTAGTTAGCACTGGGCCTCACAGTGCCAGGGTCCCAGGTTCAATTCCAGCCTCGGGTGACTGTCTGTGTGGAGTTTGCGCATTCTCCCCGTGTCTGCATGGGTTTCCTCCAGGTGCTTCAGTTTCTTCCAAAGATGTGCAGGTTAGGTGAATCGGCCATGCTAAATTGCCCATAGTGTTAGGTGCATTAGTCAAAGGGAAATGGGTCTGGGTGGGTTACTCTTCAGAGGGTCGGTGTGGACTGGTTGGGCCGAAGGGCCTGTTTCCACACTCTAGGGAATCCAATCAAATCATATGTGAAGAGAGATCAGAGTTACCATTTCAGGTCAGGTGATATTTCCTCAGAACTGACCCAAAACGTTAACTGTGATTTCCCTCCACAGATGTGGGCTGGCCTGCTGAGTTTTTCCAGCAACTTATGTTTTTGTTTATTCCTGCATTCTATTCCCTGTTTATTAATACACAAAACTTTTAGTACAACAATCATGCTGTACTATGAACCTAACAGTCCTGAATTGTTTTTCACCACAATTATGTGCACTCTTGGGCTTATTTAGCAAATGCTGTCTAATTGCCAAATTATGTCTAATGTCTGATGTTGTTGAGCATTTGATAATTGCAGCTACTTGGATGTAGTCAGTAGTTTTCTTGATGGAAACAGCCAAAAGTATGTGTTATTTGTTGTGACCTACCAATCTGTGAGATGTTCTACCAACACGCTGGCACTGAAGTTCATTTCCCACAGAATACAGAGTGTGATAGGAAGGACATCATTTTTAAGCTTGTCAGCAGCATCCTGTGAGAGGCGAACATCATTTGTGTAACTATTATAGCCGCAACAGCGAGCATTACCTTTTGGTCGAACTTTTGAGATACCTTACTATTCCAGGCTAATTTGAGGTGGATGGGGCATTTTGCAAGATCAGAAACAACCCATTGGCAGTTAACTGTCAGTTACCACTAACTGGTGCCTTTTCCATGGCAATGACTCTACCAATCAGAATGCACCAAACAACTAGCCATAGCTCTCCTCTTGTACATTTTAAATATTGTATTCTATTTCTTTTTGGTGCTTCTTGCCAGTTCTCCAAATGAGTGCAAGATATAACGTTTCAGATAAAATGTGTCTTTTCTTGGCTAACTTGAGGTTAGCAGTAGCAAACGACTATCTCACAATTTACTTATGAAGTATCAAGCTCCTCGAATTAAAATGAAGCAGCTGCATAAAGTCTAAGAGGTATCTACATCTCTTTTTGAAATCATCCTGATATAGTTTGCTGTTGATAGCTAGATGCATTTTATAATTGACAAGGCAGTGACAATAACAGTTATTTTAGATTGCAAACAGTCACTCTACTTGAAAGCAATTTGCTGTGAGCCACACAAAGGCATTTAGATTGAAATAAGAAAATGTGAAATTGAACTGAGCTGTGTAAAATACAGACATTCTGTCCAACCTCCTCTTCTTAGGCAGTCCCTTGGGACTGAAGATGATTGCTTCCCACTAAGGTTTGATGGTTGATGAGTTCAATGCATGATCTGTGGATTCTACCATATGCAGAGCAAGTGGGAATTAAGGGTTGGGTGGATGATTTGTTTAGGGGTTTGCACACTTCCTGAAACACTTAGGCTTTATCTCTTGTGTTCCTTACAAAATCGCTCCATGCATTTGCTGCCTTCTTGAATAAACCTTCTCAATTTCAATTGGTCATGTGCTCCGGATTCCAATGGGGAAGCTGGGATCAGGTTGTAAGTTTGCTCGCTGAGCTGGAAGGTTCATTTTCAGATGTTTTGTCACCATGCTAGTAGCATCATTACTGAGCCTCTGGTGAAGCGCTGGTGTTCGGTCCTGCTTTCTATCTATGTTTCTTCATTTCTTAAGGAGGGTGATCTCATTTCTGGTTCTTTTTCTCAGAGATTGGTAAATGGTGTCCAACTCGATGTGTTTAATTGATTGAGTTACAGTTTGAATGCCAGGCCTCTAGGAATTCCTGTGTGTATGTGTCTGTTTAGCCTGCCCTAGGATGGATGTGTTATCCTTCCTAGGACAGATGAAATGTTATCCTTCTTTGTCTGCGTGTAAGGACACGAGTGCAAGTGGGTCATATCTTTTGGTGGCTAGTTGGTGTTCATGTATCCTGGGGGGTGAGTTTTCTGCCTATGTGTCTGATGTAGTATTTGTTATAGTCCTTGCATGGTTTTTTGTAAATGACAATTGTTTTGCTGGTGGTTGGTATCGGGTCCTTTAGGTTCATCAGTGGCTGTTTCAGTGTGTTGGTAGGTTGTGGGCTACCATGATGCCAAGTCTGGTGTAGTCAGGTAGTCATCTCTGAGATGTATGGTAGTGTGGCTAGAGTCTCTGAGCGTGTTGTTCCTTCTTTTTTGGGTTTGTTTTTTAAGGATCGGTGGACTGTGTTTATCGGGTACCCGATTGCTTTTGTAGTTGAGTATCTGGTCTGTGTATGTTGCTTTCCTGTAGACGCTGGTCTGCAGTTCTCCATTGACTGTTCATTCCGCTGTGACCTCTAGGAAGGAGAGTCTGTTGTTGCTCTCCTCCTCTTTTGCAAAATATATGCTGTAGGGTTCCTCTAATTTGTTCTGTTTTATGATGACAAAGGTTTCATCCAAGTATTGGACCCAAAGTTTAGATTGGATGGTGGAGAGGGCTATTGGTTCGAGTTTCTGCAGCAACAGAACACCCATGGGATCACCATTATCAGGCTTCTGAGCAGAAGTAGTAATGCCGAGATTTGAACAAACAACCCTCCCTATCATCCAACCCAAGCTTTGGGTCCACTACATCATCAACAAAATCCCTACTGGCATAAATTTTGTGAAAAGGAGGAGGTTTGTCTAGTAGTGCAGTCACTGTGTCTTTGGCCAGGCTGACTTTAATTGATGTTAGTTGAAAAGGTGAACTCACTGCTCGCACATGCCAACATTTACCAACAGGCAGCAATAGACCTGACTCCACAGCTAGAAAACCGTATCACAGCTACGTTGAAGAAGCTTCAGAAATCAGGCCAAATTAACAAGGCAGATCTCCAAAAAAATGTGACCTGATGGATCCAATACACTTCACCTCTACAGATTACCCAAGGTACACGCACCAGGAGCCCCCCCTCAGACCCATAGTCTCACTCCCTGGCACACTGGCATACAGACTAGCAAAAGAACTCCGCTGAAAACTGAAATACCTTGTAGAAGACTCATGTCACTCCATCCACCAACTCCCCTTCCGAGATGTCACAGTGGAACGAACAATTAATGGAGAACTGCAGACCAGCATCTGCAGGAGAGCAACATATACAGACCAGATACTCAACTACAGAAGCAATCACCCCAACACCCACAAATGGAGTGGCATCAAGACATTATTTGAATGGGCCACAGTACACTGCAGCACCAAGGAACTATGAGCAGCAGAAGAAAAATAGCTATACAGTGTATTCAAGAGGAACGGATAGCCAATAAACACAGTCCGTCAATTCCTAAACAACAAACCCAAACAAGTAGACATAACATGCCCAGAGACTCTAAGCACACTACCATACATCATAGACATCTTAGAGATGACTACCAGACTATCCGACCCCTTGGCATCATGGTAGCCCACAAACCTACCAACATTCTGAAACAGCTACTGATGAACCTAAAGGACCCTACACCAACAACCAGCAAAACAATTGTCATTTACAAAGTACCGTGCAAGGACTGTGACAAACACTACATCAGACAGACAGGCAGAAGACTAGCCACCAGGATACATGAACACCAAGGAGCCACCAAAAGACATGACCCACTCGCACTAGTATCCTTACACACAGTTGAAGAAAGGCGCCACTTCGACTGGGACAACACATCCACCCAAGAACAGGCTAAACGGAGACACACACGGGAATTCCTGGAGGCCTGTCAGTCAAATTGGAACTCTATCAATAAACATGTCACTTTGAATCCCATTTACCAACCTCTGAGAAAAAGAACTGGAAATTCTATCCACCTTAAGAGATAACAATACATAAGTAGAAAATAGGACAGAACACCAGTGCTTCACCAGAGGCTCACTGATGATATTACCTAGTATGGAGACGAAACAAACTTTCCAGCTCAGCGAGCAAACTTACAACTTGAACCTCAACCTGAGCTACAAATCTTCTCAAAAATTGGGAAACTGGGATTTTTGAGCTCTTCAAGGATGCTTAGAGAACTGAAGGACCCAACTTCCACAAAATTTAAATTCATAAGTTCTATAAAAAAAACCAAAACCATAGATATGACTTTGAATTGTTAAGTACGACTAGTTAAACCTCAACACAATATATGCAGGTGAGCTTTGTAGGTAAGAAGGAGTCACTTGTAACATGGCAGAAGGGTGAGCCTGCAAAAACTCCGATTCATTCAAAGACTGGAAGTCACATTATCATCAGCAGTGGTGTCATTCTCCAATGTTAGCTTTGCCATAGTCTCAGCCTGTCATTAGGGAGGGATACATAGCAGTGAGTTTAACATGATGCTCACCATGCCTCAGAAAAAGGCAGGCTTGAGAAGGCAGGATCTTTATGCCAGCCTCAGCTGGTACAAGAATTGAACTCACATTGTTGGCATCACATTGGATTGTAAACCAACCATCCAGCTAACTGGCCCCTATGCTGTTGACTAGGGACTGGACGAGATGTATCAGTCAGTACTCTGAATGACCAGCCATGTGGGTGATAGTAAACTTTATTCAAATCACAGAGAAGCTGGTACTTGGGTGTGTTTTAAGTTGTTGTCAAATTGTGGAGGGTTTAACTTGTGGCAATTCATGCGATGTTCATTTGACCTCATATTGAGGGATGTGTGTTGTGAGTCTTGGGTAGAATTGTGAACAAGTCGCAGGAGGATTAGCACTGGGGAGGGAACTCTGTGGGCCCAATCAGAAGTTGAGCCAATCTCTGTGTCATGTAGGTTTTGTTTCTGTAATTCCTATAGTCCAAGAACTATTCAAGAGAAGGAGGAATTTCTTCTCTCAGAAGATTCTGAGTCTTTGGAACTCCTTGACACAAAGATATGTGAAGGCAGAATCCTTGTGTCTATTTAAGGTTGGGATAGATAGATTCTTGATTACAGCTTGAGCTATAGGGAGAGACTGAATAGGCTGGGGCTGTTTTCCCTGGAGCATCAGGGGCTGAGAGGTGACCTTATAGAGGTTTATAAAATCATGAGTGGCATGAATAGGGACAATAGACAAGATCTTTTCCCTGCAGTGTGGGAGTCCAAAGCTAGAGGCCATAGGTTTAGGGTGAGAGGGGAAAGATTTAAAAGGGATCTGAGGAGTAGCTTTTTCACGCAGACGGGAGTGCATGCATGAAATGAGCTGCCACAAGAAGCGTTTGGAGGCTGGTACAATTATAACATTTAAAAGGCATCTGGATGGGTTTCTGAATAGAAAGGGTTTAGAGGGATATGGGCCAAGTGCTGGCAAATGGGACTTGGTTAATTTAGGATATCTGGTCAGCATGAACAAGGGTGTGTTTCCGTGCTGTACATCTCTATGACGCGAGTAGGGGGAATCAAGGATTATGGTGAAAAGGCAGGAAAGTGGATGTGAGGAATGTTGGATCAGCCATTATCCTAATAAATGGCAGAGCAAACTCAAGCGACCAAACAGCCTCCTCCTGTTCCTAATTCTTTGGTAAAGGACCAAAACTGACAATAGCATTCCAGGTGTGATTAGTCCTTGCCTCCTTTTCACTGATTTCGAAAATAACTTCTTGGTTCATGAGCTTGTCAAGCGAAGTCCCCAGTTACAGCCTGTACCTAGCTGTTCTTGGGAAGGTGATGGTGAGCCACCTTCTTTAAACACTGCCACCTGTTTGGCGTCAGAGGTCCGACAGTGCTATTAAGGAGAGGCTGGAGGAGGAGGATATGCCCAGTCCTGATGAAAGGTTATTCCCAAACCGTCCACTTCCCCACCTCCTGGTGCTGCCTGGCTTGTTGTGTTCTTCCAGCCTCCTGCTTGTCTACCTTGGATTCCAGCATCTGCAGTTTTTGTTTTGTCTCTAATGAGGGAAAGAATGCCTGGATTCTGACCCAGCTGCAGTGGAGGAAGACTGAAATATTTCCCAGTCGGGATGCTGTGTACCTTGGAAGGGAATCTGTAAATGCTGGTCCCCCATGAGCCTGCTGTCCTTGCCCATCTAAGATGATGGATGAGTTTGGCATTTTTACTACTTTTCCTAATTGGACATTCAAAGTGTTAACAGTACCTGTGTAGAAAAAACATTCTTACAACCTTTCCCTCTTCCTTGAGCTGATGATCTGTAATTTATTCTTTTTCTGGTATTGATCTGCGAAGCATGAAAATTGATTTTGTATTATCTTATCAAAACGCTACATCATTTTGAACACATCTTATGTTTTTCTCTCAGTGTATATTTGGATTACTCATGAAGAAATCGAAAAGAAACTGCTTCTGGTGAGGTTAATCACACACATAATATATATTAGCTATAAAATCTCTACACTGTGGAAGTAGGCCATTTAGCCCATCGAGTCCATACTTCTCCTCCGAAGATCATACCACACAAAACCAACCGGCTGCCCTATCCCTATAACCCTGCATTTATCATGGCTAATCCACCTAACCTGCCCTATCCCTTCGGGCAGCACGGTGGCACAGTGGTTAGCACTGCTGCCTCACAGTGCCAGAGACTGTCTGTGTGGAGTTTGCACATTCTCTCCGTGTCTGCGTGGGTTTCTCCGGGTGCTCCAGTTTCGTCCCACAATCCAAGGATGTGCAGGTCAGGTGAATTGGCCATGCTAAATTGTCCATAGTGTAAGGTGAAGGGGTAAATGTCGGGGAATGGGTGTGGGTGGGTTGCTCTTCGGAGGGTCGGTGGAGACTTGTTGGGCTGAAGGGCCTTCTTCCACACTGTAAGTAATCTAATCTAATCTAATCTAATCAAAACCCTGTGTTTACCATGGCTAATCCACCTAACTTGCACATTTCTGGACCGTGGGAGGAAACTAGAACACCTGGAGGAAACCCATACAGACACGGGGAGAATGTGCAAGTTCCACACAGTTTCTCGAGGGGGGAATCGAACCCAGGTCCTTGGCGCTGAGAGGCGACATTGCTAACCACCGAGCCACCATGCCACCCATCATTCTCTGCCAGCAAAGTCAACAGAAGCAGCAAAAAAAAAAGCTGCTCATTGGTAATGCCCTGTATCTTAACGAAAACACAGCCGTTTTCTAAATAATGGGCAAGCAAAGCCGAGCAGGTCCGTTGGGAGTGCATTTTTCCCTGATAGCTGGTTCACAGCAAAAGTTCTGAGTCCCTCAGTTCCATGATCTATTGGCAAGAGATAGAAATAAAATAAAGAAAAAAACTTTGTGTGCCAATTAGGACACAACAGAAAAACTGTGGAAATTCCTCTTTGATTGAGGAAGGGTCCCTGGATCCGAAACGTTTAACTCTGATTTCTCTCCACAGATGCTGCCAGATCCGCTGAGCTTTTCCAGCAATTTCTGGAAATCAGTATCCGCGGCTCTTTCAGTTCCTCTTTGATCGCCTCGGTATTTTTCAATTGTTCTGTGTTTGATTAACTGAGTTTGTTTACCATCGATGTTCAATGCGGTTGATTGGTTAAACCTGGGCGTGGACTCAAAGGAAAGTAAAAAACCTGTGTCAGCTGTGGGAAGCCAGAGCTGAAAGTGTGAAGCATTGTGAGAAAGGTCTGGTGCAATATTACAGATTAGTGCCATTTTTGCATAGCTCTGAGATATAAAACACTCAACACTTTCTGGCAATCGAAAACAAAGCAAGAGATCATGTAGGCCAAGAGATATACCGGACTGTTCTCTTTCAATTTGATTCAATGAGTGATCAGTCAATAATTGTCTGAGCTCCTTTATAAAGCAATACAGAGAGTCAGCACCAACTACACTCACTACTTTTTGAGAATGAAACTAAATCTCCCAATATCCAGGCAGAAGTGAGTACTGGAGATTAGACTCAAGATTAGAGTGGTGCTGGAAAAGCACAGCAGGTCAGGCAACTTCTGAGGAGCAGGAAAATCGACGTTTCGGGCAAAAGCCCTTCCTGATGAAGGGCTTTCACCTGAAACGTCGATTTTCCTGCTCCTCGGAAACTGCCTGACCTGCTGTGCTTTTCCAGCAATACTCCCAATATCCAATCTATTCCACCCCTATATTGTTTTAATTCATATCTCTAGTCCACCCCAGTCTGTTAATTTGCACACTGTGCTAAAATGTAACAAATGAAACAGTAAAGCAGTCTGGAGAGAGCAGGGAGATGGGTAGATTTTTTTCATTGGTATCAAGCTAACATTAGGAGGCCTGGTTTTAGACTCACAGGAGACATTTGGTATAATTGATGGTGCTATAACGTGGAAGTTATGTTCTAGTGCAACCCCGTATTATAAGAAAATCACATGACAGCAGCATCATTTAAAATAATTGGGCTGGAATCGTGTTATAACTAACACATGCTTTAAAAGTTTGTGCTTTAGAAACAGAGTCCCCAATTCGCCAATCATGTTTAGTGAATTCATGTTAACGAAATGTGTGTTAGAGCAGAGCCACCTGTACTGGGCATGCAGTGGACTTTGATGTAGTTGGAGCAGGGACTGGGAGGTAAAGACTTCAAAATCAGCCCTCGATGGAATCAAAACTTCCATGATGCAAATAAAAAAACTTTCAGCTCTCTTGTTACTCTCCTATTGCAAACAAAAACAAGCTCCCAATTTTCACAACAGTCAGAACTACAGCCAGTATGATAAGTGGCTCACTTTAGAGAGAATGCACTGTAAAGTACTTCATCTGAAGAGCAGTTTTTAATAGTCCTTCTTGCTATTATTTCCCTTTCACTTACTGTCACTTTTATAGCTGGTTAACTAAATGGAAGACAACGTTATTTTCTGCAGTGATCTGTATTCCAAGTGTAATTCTGATTGTTATCTTAACACAACTTTGTGAAGTCTGGTCTTAATCATTCTAGGAAAGGACTTAAACATTATGACATTTAATTAATTCAAGTGCAATAATTAATTTTACAAATGTTAAGCGCAGGATTATTTTAGTTGAATGTATCCATTTACAACCTTCCATTCTTTCATATTATTCCATTTATTAACTTTAAGATATATTTTTGTCATAAATTAGCCATTAAGATTTACAATGCCTTGCATTAGATGTAAATATTATCATCCCCAGTGGACCAGACCGTCTTTCTGAACAACCTAAATTGCGACAAAACCAGAAGTTTCTGGAAAAGCTCAGGAGATCTGGCAGCACCTGTGAAGAGAAATCAAAGTTAACATTTCGGGTCTGGTGACCCTTCCATCAGAACTGATGGTAGCTAGGGAAATGTCGCTTTATACGCAGCAGATAGGGTGGGGGAAGGGAGTAAGGAGCAAATGATAGGTGGGGATAGAGCCCAAAGAGAGAGAAAACGATAGTTGATCAGACAAAGGTGTGGGTAATGATCTGGCTGGGAGGGTGAATAGCAGTTAATAGGGACTGTTAGTGGCTAACAATAGGCAGTCTGTAATGGCAGACTATGTGATAACAAGGCAAAAGTGAGGACTGCAGATGCTGGAAACCAGAGTTTTGATTCCTGATGAAGGGCTTTTGCCTGAAATGTCGATTTTCCTGCTCCTCGGATGCTGCCTGACCTGCTGTGCCTTTCCAGCACCACAATGATCAAAGCTATGTGATAACAAGGCCTGGTGTGCAGGGTATGGGGCTAGGGCATAAGGGAGTTCAGGCCCTAAAATTATTGAACTCAATTGAGTCTGGAGAGCTGCAGGGTCCCCAAGTGGAAAATGAGGTGCTGTTCTTCCAACTTGTGCTGAGCCTTCACTGGGGCACTGCAGCAAGCCTGAGACAGAGATGGTGCCCAGGGAACAGGGTGGGGTGTTGAAGTGCCAGGCAGATTATTCTGCCAGCAAAAAAGACCCTGAGCTTCCAATTGCCCGTCCTGTTCCCTGGGCACCATCTCTGTCTCAGGCTTGCTGCAGTGCTCCAGCAAAGCTTGAAGTACAACACCTCATTTTCCCCTTGGGAACCCTGCAGCTCTTCGGACTCAATATCGAGTTCAATAGTTTTGGGGCCCGAATACCCCGTGTCTTAGTCTCCTACCCCACATGCCAGGCCTTGTTATCATATAGAGAAAATGAGGTCTGCAGATGCTGGATTCAGCCCTTCCTGAAGAAGGGCTAATGCCCGAAACGTCGATTCTCCTGTTCCCTAGATGCTGCCTGACCTGCTGCGCTTTTCCAGCAACACATTTCCATCTCTTGTTATCATATAGTCTGCTATTACACACTACCTCTTGTTAGCCACTAACAAAGTCCATTAATAGCTATTCACTCTCCCAGATAGATCACTATCCACTCCTTTGTCTGTCCAACAGTTCTTCTCTCTCTTTGGGCTCCATCCCCATCGATTGTTCACTCCTTACCCCCTTGTCGCACCCTATCTGCTGCGTATAAACGGACATTTTCCTAGCTACCATCAGTTCTGAGGAAGGGTCACGGGACCCAAAACATTAATTTTGGTTTCTCTCCATGGATGCTGCCAGACCTCTGAGCTTTTCCACAATTTCTGTCCTTCTTTCTGATTTACAGCATCCGCAGTTCTTTCAGTTTTTATAATGTAAATTGCTAGTTAGTTCAGAAACCCTGAAAAGCTAGTGTCCTGCTATTGTTACATAAAAGGATGAAGGCACAACCAGAGATGATTTGATTTGTCATACACATCCTCCTGTAATGTTTTAAACTGTAAAATATCTAGATAAGAATTGGAATGCTACCTAATAAAGATTCCAGTGATGAATATTCAATAAGTTTGATCACTAGACTCAGCATGGTGGCTCAGTGGTTAGCACTGCTGCCTCACAGCACTAGGGACCTGGGTTCGATTCCAGCCTCAGGTGACTCTCTGTGTGGAGTTTGCACATTCTCCCCGTGCCGACATGGGTTTCCTCCAGGTGCTCTGGTTTCCTCCCACAGTCCAAAGATGTGCAGGTGAATTGGCCATGCTAAATTTCCCATGGTATTAGGTGCATTAGGCACGGGTAAATAAAGGGGAGGGGAATGGATGTGGGTGGGTTACTCTTCGGAGGGTCGGTGTGGACCTGTTGGGCCGATGGGCCTGTTTCCATACTGTAGGAATCGAATCTAATCTTCAGCATTTGTTTTGTTTTTGTATTAGAAACAGGAAGTCAATTGCCCTACATTCCAGCAGTGTGGGATTAAGGGCCAAAATTCATTACTTACGGGATAGAGGTGAAGGGTTTATTATAATGATGCTTTACTTGACCTCAGGTCTCCTAATGAACACATGGATTACAAAGCGAAAACTTTCACCAAACATATAAAGAGGTGGAAAAAAATGACAATTTTAAAATCTGAGATGCTGTATTTAACACAAGATACCGTTCTTACTCAAGGAATTGAGGTCAGCACTAAGACTGTTCACCTGGATGCTCAATAAACAGTTGATCACCATTTGATATGCCTGACAGTACTTAAGTAGACATTCTGATTGCTGGCACTTCAATTAATTCCCTCTCCTAACAATTACCAGCCTCTTAGGGTTAAACAGGACATTGACGTCTACTTCAAGTACTACTGAAGAGAGATACTCAACACTGCGATGAGTACTCACTATTGATGATCGTTCCCGCTGAAACTGTAAAGAGGACTTCAGAAATACATTGAGTGACTATCTATGGCATTGTTCATCAACATTGAGGACAATTTGAGACTTCACCTAAAAACAGTAAATGCTGTATTGCTCCATCTTATTGAACATCTTACAAAGGTGACAGGGAGAAAAGGAATATTTGGCTAATGCGCATCTTTCTGGGTTCCTCCCTTTTCTGGACAAAGGGTGGAGGGGAGGAATCAGAGGTGGGACAGCACTAGCTGCTGTAGGAGAGGGGACAGGAGATAAAGGAGCTTGAGATGATTATGGCAAATTAACTGCATTGTCAAATACACAGATGAAGGGCATTGTTTAATTGAGTATCATACAATCCCTGCAATGCACATCAAGTCTGCACCAATGTCCTGCAGAGCATTCCACCCAGACACCCCACATGGTTCATCCACCTAATCTCCGCATCCCTGGATGCTATGGACAATTTCCCATGGCCAATCCACCTAACCCGCCCATCTTTGGACCGTGAAAGGAAACCAGGGTAACCAGAGGAAACCCATGCAGACACGGGGAGAATATGCAAACTCCATACAGACAGACGGTCACCCAAGACTGGAATCAAACCCAGATCCCTGGCGCTGTAAGGCAGCAGATCTAATCACTAAGTCACTGTGCTGTACTTATAGCACTTTTAAAATGTAATCACTGGGACCCTGGGTTAGTTAATAGAAAGCAGACATATATAATGCTATATTTTGTGAACTAAAATATGAAGAAGTGTTATGAAACTATTTAGTATTTAATATTGATTGAAGGACTAAGTTTTTTGAAGGATTGTGGAAATTGGATTATTTCAGAATCTGTGAGAATACTTGAGTGGTTTGTTTAGTAGAGGTCATTGAAGGTTCATTGTGGATACTGGAGCCTTTTTATAAACCCAGATTTCCTGTAAATCGGACAACTGTTGATAACTCCTTACTTTGCTAGAGAGTCACAGATTCATACAGCACTGAAACAGACCCTTCGGTCCATCCAGTCCATGTCGACCATGATCCCAAACTAAACCAGTCTCACCTGCCTGCCTCTGGCCTATATCCCTCCAAATCTTTCCTATTCGTGTACTTAACCAAGTGACTTTTAAACATTGATGACTGCTGGACCTGTTTTAATACAGGGACTGGGTTGGGGAACATATTTATTTTATTAACTAGTTGAGTTGTAGGAAGATTTACTCATAAATTGGAGGAAAGCCTGCTAAGAACAAGCTGAGTTGTTAGAACTGCTCCTCAGAACAAGTCAAGTTTGGATAAAGACTGTGAAAACTTGGTTGCTCAGCTGATCACACCCATTTACGAACAGAAAACACTCTTAAGTAACAACCGAAAAAGCTTGAGAAATTAAGCAAGTCTACCAGCATCTGTGGAGAGAGAAACAAAGTTAACATTTTGAGTCCGATACGATTCAGTTCTTCAGAAGTGTCAAGGTAACTATGGAGGTTGGGTAGGGTTGAAGGATTTGTAATGGATATTGATGGACAGCTATCTTCAGAAATGGAAGGATTAAAGCCAAAGGGATGAAAAGGTAAGGGTCAGAGATGGACCCAGTGAAAGGGCAGGCGAGCTGTTTCCACTGGTGGATGAGACTAGGACTAGGAGACATGGCCTCAAGGTTAGGGGGAGTAGATTTAGGACAGAGAGGAGGAGGAACTACTTTCCCTAAAGAGTAGTGAAGCTATGGAATAGATTCCAAGGAATCAGTAGAGGCAGGTTCATTAAATATATTCAAGACACAGTGGGATGGGCTTTTGCACAGTAGGGGAATTAAGGGTTTTGGGGATAATGCAGGTAGGAGGAGCTGAGACAATGGATAGATCAGCCATGATCTTAATGAATGATGGAGCAGGCTCAATGGGCTGAATGGCCTACTTCTGCTTCTATTACTATGAAACTATGAATAAGAGAAGAATAACAATTGGAAGCAAAATGGATTGATTTTTTCAATTCCATGACGCAAGCAGGAAGCAGTTCTGATGGCATTATAAATGTATTGAGAAAGGGTTGTGGTGGCAGGCCCAGGTAGGTCCTCATAGCCACTCCCTTGACTTGGATAAAGTTAAAGGAGACGTTGTTGAAAGTGACTATGAGTTCACTTGGGTGATGGTGAATAAAGACAGCTTAGGCCTCATTTCAAGGAAGAATCAGAGAGCCTTTAGACCATCCTGATGGGGGATGGATGTTCAGAGGAATTGCACATCCATGATGAAGAGGAGGCTAAAATCTGAAAACTGAAATTATAGAACTGACGTAAAGCATCAGAAGAATCGTGAATGCAAGCAGGGAACAAGCAGGGAATGACGAGAGTCAAGACAGGAAGAAATAAGTTCAGTTTGACAGGAACAGGCTAAAACGATTGGTCTGTTGGGCAGTCCTGGGACTTTGTTCTTTAACTTTGTCCAAGTCAAGGGAGTGGCTATGAGGACCTATCTGGGCCCACAACCACAACCCTTTCTCAATACATTTATAATGTTTATAATTGTTATCCTTCTCTCTTTCATAGTTTCATAGTAATAGAAGAAGAAGTAGGCCATTCGGCCCATTGAGCCTACTTTACCATTCATTAAGATCATGGCTGATCTATCCATTGTCTCAGCTCCTCCAACCTGCATTATCCACATAACCCTTAATTCCCCTACCATGCAATAAACCATTCAACTGTGTCTTGGAATCTATTCCAGAGATAGAAGTGGGCTGTGTGAGGTTGGGGGACGATGACGTGGAAGACTGTAGAAGGGAGATCCCCAGCAGAAGTGAGGCCAGTGACAATCCTGGAAACTACAGTTTGACGTTCAGTGATGGGTTCATATTCCAAAGGCAGATAGGTGTCAGAATCTGAGTGTTAGTACTCAGCCTTTGTCAGGTAGAGGTCAGCATACTGGATGATAACCATATCCCTTTTAATGTGTTATGGACCAGACCAGACCCTCTCAAAGTATATTAAGAAGGTGGCATGGGCCTTAACGTTTTCTTATTTTAAAGGTAAATGCCAGGTGTTGTGTTCCAGATGCAATGCCATTGGTCAAACTACTTGACCTTAAGCACGGTGGCACAGTGGTTAGCACTGCTGCCTCACAGCGTCAGAGACCCGGGTTCAATTCCCGCCTCAGGCAACTGACTACGTGGAGTTTGCACATTCTCCCTGTGTCTGCGTGGGTGTCCTCCAGGTGCTCCGGTTTCCTCTCACAGTCCAAAAATGTGCAGGCTAGGCGAATCGGCCATTGCAAATTGCCTGTAGTGTTAGGTGAAGGGGGGAATGGGTCTGGATGGGTTGCGGGTCAGTGTGGACTTGTTGGTTCGAAGGGCCTGTTTCCACACTGTAAGTAATCTAAAAACACAACTTATTCAAACACTAGAGTTAAAATAAAACACAAGAAAGAAGAACTTGGAATAACATCTTAACAGTATAATAGATACAGTAACTGTTACTGATTAACTGTTCCAACAGAATGACATCCATAAACACACTGTTAGCAAAAGGAAAATTCAGAAAACAGATTTATCTCACATGCAATCCAACAGCCCAGGAAGCGAACCCCTAGCTTTTGGCTGTAATTGAGAGACTGTTGCTGAAAACTAAAAACTAAAAACTAAAAATCCTGGTTCTGTGAGTGGGAGTTGGCCACACCCACTCAGGCTGCTTCTATTGTTCCAGTTTTAAAAAAAACACTCAAGGCCTCACAAGTTGTTTATTTTCTCATAGATTGCTTGGTATCTGTCCCACATTCTCTTTCTAAAAATTAAACAAAGACAAAACACACCTCTCACAACATCATCATAATTGGCAGGTTAGATAACAAGGAAAACGTGAGGACTGCAGATGCTGGAGATCAGAGTCGAGAGTGTGGTGCTGGAAAAGCACAGCAGGTTCAGGCAGCATCTGAGAAGCAGGAAAATTGACGTTTCGGGCATAAGCCCTTCATCAGGAATGAAGGGCTTCTGCCCGAAACGTCGATTCTCCTGCTCTTCGGATGCTGCCTGACCTGCTGTGCTTTTTCAGCACAACACTCTCGACTTTGATAACAAGATAAGGGTTGGCTCTGAGAGAACGGAAGGCACCAAGTTCAGAGAAAAGCAGGTGAGACGGGGTGAGGGGAGGAGAGAAATTAAGGTGGCCAATTACACCAACAGTTCCCAACTAAGTGGAGACAAAAGGCCAGTGGGAGAGATCCAGAAGGAGGAGGTATAAGGGAGACAGCTGAAAGGGTGTGTGTGGAATGGGGAGAGGGCTCCTGACCAAAGAGTGGGCAACAGAGCGAAGGTGACATTGTTCAATGTCATTTTTTTACCCAAAATTTATTAAGTGAGGGCCTAAAGGGATAAACTGAGTCTTTTACTTAGCATAGATTGTTGAGCATCAGAGAAGGGATGATTCGGGTGGCAAAAAGTGGGATGAAATAAGGGATGGAGTCAGAGAGAAGGGGTTGGAGGAATCCAGAGGGACACCAGTAGACTTGAGTGTTCCTTAAGATCTGGAAGGAAGAGAAAAATCTTCTTGCCAAAACGTTGGCTGAGCTGACGAAGAAAAAAAAGTCCCTGGTGAAGAAGCTGCAATTGTACAGAGTCTCGGTGAGATCACAGCTGTGCAGTTTTGGTCTCCTCATGTGAGGAAGAGTATCCTGGCTATAGAGGAAGTTCATCAAAGGTTTATCAGCCTGAATCTTGGGATGGTAGGACTGATATATGAAGAGAGACTGGATCAGTTAAGACGATATTCACTGGAGTTTAGAAGAATGAAGAGCAATCTGACAGAAATGTATCAACTTCTAACAGAACGAGACAGGATAAAGACAAGAAGGATGATAGGGAGAACAAGGGCTGGCAATTTAAGGATGCATTTGGAATTCCTTCACCCAAAGTGTAGAATTCTCTGTCACAGAAAGAGGTTGAAGCCAAAATATTAACCGTTTTCAAGAAGGGGTTAGATACACTTCTTAGGGTTAGAGGCATCCAACAATATGCAATGAAAGCGAAAACACGATGTCGATTTGCATGATCAGCCATGATGATATTGAATGGTGCAGCAGATTTGAAGGGCCGAATGGCATCCTCACGCTCCTATTTTCTCTGTTTCTATGTTTCTGTGTGAGGCAAAACTGAGGAGGAAGAAAAAAAAATCCCACGGCAGTGTTTTGAAGAATTTTGTTTTTGAAGTGGGCAGCATGGTGGCTCAATGGTTAGCGCTGCTGCCTCACAGCGCCAGGAATTTGAGGATCGATCTCAGCCTTGGACGACTGTCTGTGTGGAGTTTGCATGTTCTCCCTGTGTCTGCATGGGTTTCCTCTGGGTGCTCCAGTTTCCCTCCCACAGTCCAAAGATGTGCAGGTTAGGATGGATTGGCCATGGCAAATTCGGTGTGATGGAAGGTGGGTCTGGGTGGTTTGCTCTTTGGAGGGTCAGCAAAGGTTCAATGGGCCAAATGGCCTCTATTTTCACTGTAGTGATCCTCTGATTCTAAGAAGAGCAGGGGAATTCTCCACGGTGCCCTGATTGATATTGATTCTGCAAGCAACATCACTGAATGATTAATTGGACACTAACGCGTTGCTGTTTGTAGAAGATAGACAGTGTGCAAATCTGCTGCTTCATTTTCAATATTACAAAAGTATACACTGTGAGAAATACTTAATTGGCTGTAAAACACTTTGAAATGCCCTGAGGGTGTGGGAGGTGTTGTACAAAAGCCTCAGGACCCTCAGAGACCTCAGTGATGATGTCACAGAGTCGTACATTGTTAAATACAGTGTGTAGAGTTAGATTAATCTGTCCTGCATCAAATCCTCTGTAAGATGCACATGGACATATGAATAAAATAGATTAGTGTTTAGCTCATGCATAAATCAGAATCTGGTAAATCTGATTTCTATGTATAGTATCTGGTATTAATTTACAATGAATAGTGTTATTTTAAATGTCCAAGCCTGAAAACTATCCTTGATACTGCTTTCTGCTTGACCAATCTGTTTTGAACTTAAACTCACAGCGTGGCACATGAAAAAATAATTGGTGCTAACTAAATGCAAGTCTTTCCTTCTAGTTTTGATTTTCTAGCCTTTGGTTGGTGTGGAGAGCTTTGTTTCATGACCTGGCCTCGATGCTTCAGGTATATTAGCACATCAACCTATGAGCAATGACACATCCAAAACTCTCCATTTCCATTTGATTCAATGCTGCGATTATATGCAACTCTGTTCATTGGCTTGAATCCAAGAGGAATCTTCTCCCGACTTTACAAATCCATTCTGCTACAAAAATGGAAATGACTGGCAGAACACCACAATCTTTCAAGCAAGAGATAATTTACTGAGCTGTAGTTTTACACACATGAAGCTTTCTTTTAGTATTACTGTACTGTAGGGCAGCACGGTGGCTCAGTGGTTAGCACTGCTGTCTCACTGTGCCAAGGTTCGATTCTGGCCGAGGGTGACTGTGTGGAGTTTGCACATTCTCCCCATGTCTGTGTGGATTTCCTCTGGGTGCTCCAGTTTCCCTCCCACATTCCAAAGGATGTGTAGGTCAGGTGAATTGGCCATGCTAAATTGCCCATAGTGTTAGGTGCATTAGTCAGGGATAAACGAAGGGAAATTAATCTGTGTGGGGGTAACTCTTCAGAGGGTCAGTGTGGACTTGTTGGGCCAAAGGGCCTGTTTTGACAGTGCAGGGAACCTAATCTAATCTACTTGTTATGTTCTCTGCTACCAGGTTCTCACTCCAGTGGGACTGTATGTCCTTTCCAGTCTGGCAATTAGACGCACAATTGAGTTGCTATTCTCACATTCCGACCCCTTAATCTGAACTATCAACATCCCTTCTCCCCCAGCACTCCATCCTCACACTATCGCATAAATGCTGCCCCCTCCACACTTCGTGTCAGCTTTGATGAAGAAATCATCTAGACACAAAACATTTGCTGGCTCTCTCTCCATGGATGCTGCCTGACCCACTGTGATCTCCAGCATTTTTTGTTTTAGTACAGATTCCAGCAACTGCAGAATTTTGTTCCACATGAAGCAAAATAGGGGATTGGCTTAACTTCATTGCCAAGATTTAAGGGCTCTGTAATATAGAGTCCAAATTCCCCTGCCAGCTTCCCTAGCAAACTAGGAACCTACAAAATGCAGGATCATTTCAGGGTCTGGACAAGGTGAAATACTCTGCCACGATCAAACTTGGAACGGCATATAGAATAGAATGACTAGAATGATGCCTCGAATGAGAGATTACAGTTACATGGATACCCCAAAGTGCGGTGGATGCTGGAGCAGTGGGTAAATTTAAGGAGGAGATAGACAGATTTTTAATTGGTAATGGGTTGAAGGGGATTGGGGAGAAGGCAGGAAAACGGGGTTGAGGAGCATATCAGCCATGTTCGAATGTCAGAGCAGACTCGATGGGCCGAATGGCCTAATTCTGCTCCTGTATCTTATGAACTTATGGATAGACTGTAGGAGGCGATGTTTTTCTCCTTGTGATGAAATGGCTCAGTGGGGATTTGAGAGAGGTGTCTAAAATCATGAGGCATTTATGTAGACTCGACAAAGGGGTATATTTCCAATTGCTGAAGGGACAATCATTAAAGGGCCCAAATGGAAGGTATTGGCAAAACAAATAAGAGAAACAGAAAGAGGCAATGGACTATTGAAATTTGGGAATCACTGCCTGACAGGGTGATGGATACACATTCACAAGGAACTTGGGTAAATATTGGAAGAAAAGAAATTTCAGAAAGCAGTGTCATGTTGGACTAGATTCGTTAACACTCTTTCTCTCCACACATCTGGATCACTGCCAGATCTGTTAAGTTTCTCCAGCATGCTCTGTGTTTGTTTCAGATTTCCAGCATCCACAGTATTTCTGGCTTGTTTTGTTTCAGAAGACAGTTGAGATTAACTGTACTGACATGGGTCTGAGACACATATAGTCCAGATGAAATCAGGATAGTAAGTTTCCTTCCCTAAATGACATCTGTGACCAAATTGGAATTATCCAATAACTTCAAGGTCACTTCACTGACGCCAAATTTTTATTTCAGATTTCTTCAAATATCTAAATTTAGCTAGGGTGTTAGAGACGCTATTGTGGAACTAAAGGAGGGCTATAGTTCTTTCTATCCCCAGGATGAAAACTATCTCTCTCTGTGATTTTTATTTTGCTGTATCATTTTCATCACTGTCTGAACAGAATGGATAAAGTGCCATTTACCTTGGGAATTACATTGTAGTCCCCCATTGGTTAGGCCACTGTTGGAATATTGAATGCAATTCTGGTCTCCTTCCAATCGGAAGGTTGTTGTGAAACTTGAAAGGGTTCAGAAAAAATTTACAAGGATGTGGCCAGGTTTGGAGGATTTGAGCTTTAGGGAGAGGCTGAACAGGCTGGGGCTGTTTTCCTTGGAGCGTTGGAGGCTGACGGGTGACCTTATAGAGGTTTATAAAATCATGAGGGACATGGATAGGATAAATAGACAAGGTCTTTTCCCTCAGGTGGGGGAGTCCAGAACTAGAGGGCATGGGTTTATGGTGAGAGGGGAAAGATATAAAAGAGACCTAAGGGGCAACGTTTTCACGCAGAGGGTGGAACGTGTGTGGAATGAGTTGCCAGAGGAAGTGGTGGAGGATGGTACAATTGCAACATTTAAGAGAAATCTGGATGGGTACATGAATAGGAAGAGTTTGGAAGGATATGGGCTGGGTGCTAGCAGGTGGGATATCTGGTCAGCATGGACGGGTTGGACCGAAGGGTCTGTTTCCGTGCTGTTTATCTCTATGACTCTATGTTTCGAGGGACTCCTGTAAGGTCCACCAATGAATGTAGATCTCACCTGTCACAGGTGGGAGCCTGTGAGGTCAATGGGAATGGCGGCAGGATAGGAATGTGGCACAGTCAGCTCACCAGAGCTATGTCAACTCTGTTTCCACTCCTGCTGCATGGGTCAAGTTAAAATTAGTCTTACACTTAAATGGCATGGTGGCACAGTGGTTAGCACTGCTTCCTTACAGTGCTAAGGACCCGGGTTCAATTCCTGCTTTGAGCAACTGTCTGTGTGGAGTTTGCACGTTCTCCCTGTGTCTGTGTGGGTTTCCTCCGGGAGCTCCGGTTTCCTCCCACAGTCCAAAGATGTGCAGGTCAGGTGAATTGGCCACGCTAAATTGCCCATAGTGTTAGGTGCATTAGTCAGGGGTGAATGTAAGGGTATGGGTCAGGGTGGGTTGCTCTTTGGAGGGTCGGTGTGGACTTGTTGGGCCGAAGGGCCTGTTTCCACATTGTAGGGAATCTAAAAGAATCTAAATAAAATGAAAGAACTGCAGATGCCGGAAATCTGAAACAAACACAGAAATTGCTGGAGACATTCTGCAGGTCTGGCAGCAACTACAGAGAGAAACTAGAGTTAGTATTGAGTACTGAAGACAGGTCATAGAGTAACAGAGATGTACAGCACAGAACAGATCCTTTGGTCCAACTCGCCCATACCGACTAGATATCCTAAATTAATCTAGTCCCATTGGCCAGCATTTGGCCTATTTCCCTTTAACCCCTTCCAATTCACATACCCATCCAGATGCCTTTTAAATGTTGTAATTGTACCAGTCTCCATCACTTCCTCTTACGCTCCACCTACTGCGTGAAAAGGTTGCCCCTCTGGTCCCTTTTAAATCTTTCCCCTCACACCCTAACGGTAACTCTGCTTTCTCTCCACAGATCCTGCCCGACCTGCTGAGTTTCTCCAGAAACTTCTGTTTTTGTTCAAATTTAGAATGATCCCGATAGATAAATATGTACAGATTTGATGTGCATTTTACACTAGCACCTGATGTGACAATGCTTTTGTTATCCCTCATAACTTAAGAAACTAAGACGTGAGTAATGTGGTATTGAAAGATCCAACAGATACTTGTTACAGTTTAATAGATTATTACATTCATCGGTACTTTTGTGCTGGGACTAATGTGAAGCTATTTGACTCCAAAGTGTAGCATGGTTTTATCAGCACGTTATACGTCAAGTAGCTCTAGTTAAGATGGAGGCAAACATGAGGACTGCAGATGCTGGAGATTAGAGTCGAGTGTGTATTGCTGGAAAAGCACAGCAGGTCAGGTAACATCTGAGGAGCAGGAAAACCAATGTTTGGGGCAAAAGCCCTTCATCAGGGCCTCACCCCCCTCCCCGGCCCACATGCCACATTCCTGATGAAGGGCTTTTGCCCGAAATGTTGATTCTCCTGCTCCTCGAATACTGCCTGACCGGCTATGCTTTTGCAGCACTACACTCTCGACTCTAGTTAAGATAGAGTCTATAACCTCCCATACATTCTGGGCACAAATTGAGATGTAGATTTAGACTAGATTCCCTACAGTGTAGAAACAGGCCCTTCGGCCCAACCAGTCCACACCGACCCTCCGGAGAGTAACCCACCCAGACCCATTTCCCTCTGACTAATTGACCTAACACTATGGGGCAATTTAGCATGGCCAATTCACCTGACCTGCATATCTTTGGACTGTGGGAGGAAACCGGAGTACCCGGAGGAAACCCACGCAGACACGGGGAGAACGTGCAAACTCCACACAGACAGTCACCTGAGGCTGGAATCGAACCTGGGGCCCTGGTGCTGTGAGGCAGCAGTGCTAACCACTGAACCCTTACAGTGCTAACACAGTGCTGCCCCTTAAAGTTTTTTTTTGAATTATGTCTGTTAAATGTGTACTGATAGATTAACTGAGAGACACAGCACAATAATAACTGGATTCATTGAAATGATAACAGGAATGTGGGACTGAAAGCAAGACCTATATTTCTGCAGTACCTTACATATCCCCAGGATGTTTCACAACCAATGAAGTATCATGAAGCATTGGCAATGTCTGGTAGTATCACAGGTGTTAGTGCAGGCAATTCATTCTTGGATTAATTAGTCACCATAACCCCAGTGTGGTTATTGCCATAGCAAGGAGGAGAAAGTGAGGACTGCAGATGCTGGAGGTCAGAGTCAAGAGTGTGGCGCTGGAAAAGCACAGCAGGTCAGGCAGCATCCGAGGAGCAGGAGAGTCGATGTTTTGGGCAAGAGCCCTTCATCCTGTGACCCACTGTGATGTCCAGCATTTTTTGTTTTAAGTTCATCTCAAAGACCTGAGCCATGTGCAAATTGGCAAAAGTTGAGGACTGCAGATGCTGGAGATCAGTGTCAAGATTAGAGTGGTGTTAGAAAAACACAGCAGGTCAGGCAGCATCCGAGGAGCAGGAAAATCGACGTTTCTGGAAAATGTCCTTCATTAGGAATGAGGCTTGTGGGCTGGAGTGGGGGGGATGCTGAGAGATAAATGGGAGAGGGTGGGGCCCAGATGAAGGGCTTTTGCCCGAATCGTCGATTTTCCTACTTCTTGGATGCTGCCTGACCTGCTGCATTTTTCCAGCACTACTCTAATCTTGACCATGTGCAAATTGGCATAGAGCACATAGGGTTAGAGAAGTGAATGGTGGGTTCCAACCTATCACTTACTCCCTCACCTTCATCTGCCTATCACATTCCCCACTATCTTCCCCCCAAACCCAGCCTCCTGCCATTTATTATTCATGCCCCCAGCCCACAAGCCTCAACCCTGATGAAGAGCTTATGTCCGAAAAGTCGATTCTCTTGCTCCTCTGACCTGCCATGCTTTCCCAGCAACACACTTTTGACTTATTGCCATAGTAACTGTGGCTCACTCATTGAAAAGAACATATTGATAACATATATAATTAATAACTCTCCCTGATTGCAAGATGTCATCTCCCTCCATCCTGGCTCTGTAAGGATTATTGTTGCAATAAAGATACAGTTGCCTTTGCATGGCAGATGCAGAGTCTGTACAGGCCATCTCTCACTTGCTGTGCCTGTAAGCAAATTTAAATACTAAATAATAGTGACAGCAGTCAGATTTATTTCAGTATTTCAGTAACGAATCAATGCCAACATGAAACCTTTCAATCTTTTCTCACTTCTACTCTATTGGATTTATAAAAGAAACTCACTTGGTGCGTGAACATCTTTGTAACTGGATTGCTACAATATATTCTTAAAGTATTTGCTATAGTTTTGAGTCATTTTTAACTCAACATTACATTGCCTCCAGCCATCCCAATTAATCAGAAGTAATGTTTTGCATTGTTACAGTTGAGAGAGGCTTGACCTCAGTACTTTCAGTAATGTTTTGCGTTGAGATTGCATTAGCCGACAAATTTCAGAACTTATCTTTGCCAACTTGGGGGCTGTTGCTGAAGTGTGGAAACAAGATTATCCTGTCAGATTTTCAATGTACTTGTTTAGTCTTCCTCAACTACAGGCCTAATCACATTTGGATCAAAAACACCTTTTCTGAGACTTTTCCATTCTCCTGTAAGATCATCAATAAGTATCTCGACTTTGTACCATTCATATGGACTGAAAACATGCAGAGGGAATCCTTGTATTCTCATTTATTTGAATGAAGCTCTTACCTGTTACATATATTAATACAAACAGGTGAAGTAGACATGTCCATAAGGACCCTAGCCAGCTTTTATAGATGGACCATAGAAAGCATTCTATCCAGGTGCATAAAGGCTTAGTGTTGCAATAGCTCTGCCCAGGACCGTTAGAAACTACGGAAACTTGTGTGGACAGCCCAGACCATCATTGAAGCCAACCCCCTATTCATGGACTCCATTTACACTTTTTGTTGCCATGTCAATATCATCAAAGACCCCTCCCACCCTGGTAATGCTCTCTTCCAGCATCTTCCATCAGGCAGAAAATACAGAAGCGTGAACACACGCACCAACAGGTTCAAGAACAGTTTCTCCCCCACTGTTATTAGACTGCTTAAAGGACTCGCTAACTTCAGATAATGCTGAACTTGTTAATGTTGATCTTGCTTTATGCACCTCCTGTGCCGTTGTAACCAAGTATGCCTCGTATTGTTTAAGCACCCTATGATCTGCTTATACTTGCAAAACAGATCTTTTAACTATACTTAGATGCACATGACGACAATAAATTAAATCACGCAGGAGCAGGATAGATCATGCAATCCCTTCAGCCTCCTCTGTCATTTGCTGAGATCATAGCTGATATATCCTCTACTTTGAGTTTACTCTCAAACTCTCTGAACCCTTGTCAGTCAAGAATCTATCTAACTCAACATTATTTAATGATCCTGCCTTCACAACTCCATTGTGAAGATAATCACACAGGCTAAACTCCCACTTTACCTCCATCTCCATCTCAAATGGGAAGCCCATCAGTTCTAAACTCTGTCCCCTACTTCCTGTAAGGGGAAACGATCCTTTCAGCAACCAAATTGTCAATTCACCTTAGGATCTTATGTGTTTCAATCAAGTTACCTCTCATTCCTCTAAATTCCAATGAGTACAGACCGAACATCTCCATTGTTCCTCATAAGACAACACATCATCCCAAGAATCAGTCAAATTAACCTTCTCTGCACTGCCTCTGTGCAATCACATCCTGCACTACATAAGAAGACTAAAATTGTACATGGTATTCCAGACATGGTCTCACTAAAGCACGACACAATTGTAGCTAAACATTTGAATTTTTATATGCCATGCACCTTGCAATAAAGAACAACATACCAAAAACTTGCTGCACTAACATTTTGTGACTCCTGTACCAGCACACATGACTGTGCTGTGGAAATTGTATCTTTGTCATGGCGTCATAGATTCATGCAGTGAAGGAAAGGCCCTTCGCCCCATCAAGTCTGCACTGACAATAACTACCACTAAAGGTGAACCAATCCCAATTTCCTGCACTTGTCCCATATCCTTAAATGTTACGATCTTTCATGTGGCACATCCAACTATTTTTAAATGTTGTAAGGTTTCCCTGGCAGTGTGTTCCAGATTACCACCACCCTCGGAGTAAAATAATATTTTTCCTAAATCCCCTCTGAATCTCCTGCTCCTTACTCTAATACTATGCTGTCTTGTGATTGACCCCTCAACCAAGGGGAACAGCTGCTCTCTATTCACGCTGTTCATACCCCTCATAATCCTCTACACCTCAGTCATGTCCCCTTTTAGTCTTCTTTGCTCTAAAGAAAACAATCCATTCCTTCAGTCTCTCCTTCTAGCTCAATTTCTCCATCCCAGCCAACACATTGGTGAATGTCCTCCACACTCCCTCTAGTGCTATCACACCCTTCCTGTAGTGAGGTGACCAGAACTGCACACGGTACTCCAGCTGTGGCCTCACCAACACTTTGTATTACTCCAACATTACCTCCTCCATAGAATCCTGACAGTGTGAAAGCAGCCCATATGACCCTCTGAAGAGCACACCACCCTATCCTATCCCTGCATTTCCCATAACTAATCCACCTAGCCTACAAGCTACAGACAACTTCCCATGACCAATCCACCTAGCAGGCACATCTTTGGATTGGGAGGAAACCCATGCAGATACTGGGAGAATGTGGAAACTGCACATAGACAGTTGCCCAAGGCTGGGATCGAACCCAGGTCCCTGGTACTGTGTGGCAGCAGTGCTAACCACTGAGCCACCGTGCCACTCATATATTCTATGCCACAATTGATGCAATCAAAATGTTCCATTTACCTTCTTGATTGTGGTTTAATTTTTGTCTGTGAAAATCCACAATGTGCTTCTCTCAGTGAAACACATGTTGTTGTCTAAGTTCCATTCCCTACAGGCATTGCTCCCAACTGAAGCTAATTCCATAAGACCGTAAGAAATAGCAACAGGAGTAGGCCATTCAACTCCTTGAGATTGCTCTGTTATTTGGTCAGATCATGGCTGATCTGACGTTCCTCATGTCCATTTTCCTGCATTTCCCTCACAACCCTTGATTCCTCAACTGATCAAGAATCTGTCTCAGCCTAAATAAACATAAGGACTCCCCCACAACCCAACAGCTCTCTGTGGCAAGGAGTTTTAAAGAGATACTTTCCTCTGAGAGAAGAAACTCCTCCTCATCTCAATCTTAAATGGCATCCCTTTCTTCTGAGACCAAGTCCTCTGGTCCTCGGCTGTCCTGTGAAGGGAAATATCCCATCAGCATTGAACCTGTCAAGCCCCTTAGGAATCCGATATGCTTCCATGAAATCACCTTTCATTCTTCTAAACTCCAATGAGTAGAATCCCAACCTGTTCATTGGTGAAGTATGATGATTACCCTTTGGCTTGAAGAGTTGTTGTCCAATTGTCAGGACGTCACAGTTTAAGCCACTCTATCCTACACCTCACTTCACATGCCAGCATGAATTACTAACAATGACCAGGAGGTACAGATTAGCTCTCCTTGTCTGATTCATTGATTTTCATCACCTTTTATCCTCGCTAAAAGCAACCAACTTGGCACAAGGAAGCAATGATCAGAAGCAGAACAGCAATCATCAACAAAATGGATTTAATGTTGAAAAATGTGAGCAAGCTTGATATGTTTGTGGTCTCCATGTCTCAAACCTAAGTCAGCTGGGGGTCGATTTTGTTAATGGAATATTATATTGCTAAGGTGCACAGGTGGGGTCTTTGTTTAATTAAAAGCCTAGAACACTTATAAAGAGAGATTGCTTGAAAACTAGGGTTCATGAGAGGAAACTACACAAAATGATGAAAAAATCTGAATAAACTTGTTATTAAAACAGATATTAGTATCAGGTTTTATGCTTCACTATCTGGTTTAGGTTTGAAATAATAGCTTACAATCAGGGATTTTGAGATTTATTAATCCTCCCTGGTTTTCTGACTACCTACACTATACATTGTGGGATAAATTCTATTTCTTTGTTGTATCCAATTGATTGAAACAGGAGCCAGCAAGCTATGCATTACAAAATTTAGGATACAGGGGTTGCTACATTTGTCTTTGGGGTTGCTAAGGTCAATTTTAATCAGCAATAAGGGCAGGGCATGTTGTGAGATTCTCAATAGATCACTCAGAACAGTTGAAATGTCCACAAACAATCAGTTTTAGCCAGTTGGGTGGAGTTGGTAAAAGGCATTTGCTAACTTTGGGCTGTAAGACAGTCAAGAATTGGGCAGAGAGAAGAGACTCTATCTCAAAAAAAACACAGACTTCAAACAGTTCAAACTCAGAAATCCTGGAAATGAAGAGAAGCAGCTAATTGTGAAAGGATGAGGGCTAGAAAAACTGTGGAGATTCTGAAGGAGCAATGTGTTTTTTTTTCATAATTCAGTGCAGCTGAGAGCAAGGGTATTTGATTCCTGCAGTGGGGAAGAGTTAGACCTCAGATGCAGAGGCAGTACCAACCTGGTGAAGCTGTCTCTCTGCAAAAAAAAAAACAGCTGGAGGTGTCCCTGCAAGAAAATGCTGGCGAGCACCTTCAAGATTCTAAACCCAGGAGAGTGTCAGAATGTGAGCAGTTCATTGAAGCATCTGTGATGGAATGACACTTGAGGGGGTTTGAAAGCTGCATCTTTGAAGAGAAGTTAGAATCCCTTATAAAGTGCATTGATTTGATGAGGATAATCATAATTGTCTTAGAGTTTGTTAAGGATGTGTCTTGACTGTATGTACTATTTGATGTGCACTGTAGTGTGCTTCAACAAAGTTATGATTTCAAATATTTATATTTATTTTCTTACTTTGTACTGTTAAGTTTATCGATGTTTCTTTAAAACAATGGAACACTGTGGTCTTAATCCCTTAGTAATGACTTGGGATCTCACATTTCTTTATTTGGAAGAAAGTACTGTTGCGTAGCCAGCTTGTAACATAAATTTTGCAGCCTGGTCTGGGATGATAAATGTTGCTTTCTGTACTGAAGCCACCTCTATTTTTAACACAAAGCTGCAGAAAGGTGAGGCGCTGCATTGTGGAAAGGCAAATCAGGGCAGGACTTATAGACTTAATGGTAGAGCCCTGGTGAATGTTGCTGAACAAAGAGACCTTGGAGAGCAGGTTCATAGTTGATTGAAAGTGGAGTTGCAGGTAGACAGGGTGAAGAGGGCACTTGGTACACCTGATAAAAGCAAATTACTGCCGATGCTGGAATCTGAAACCAAGCGAGAAAATACTGGAAAATCTCAGCAGGTCTGGCAGCATCTGTAAGGAGAGAAAAGAGCTGACGTTTCGAGTCTAACTGACCCTTTGTCAAAGCTGACAAAGGGTTAGTTAGACTTGAAACGTCAGCTCTTTTCTCTCTTACAGATGCTGCCAGACCTGCTGAGATTTTCCAGTATTTTCTCGCCTGGTACACCTGCCTTCATTGGTCAGTGCATTAAGGTTATTGGGAGAAAACAGGATTAGGCTATTGAGTTGGATAATCACACATGATTGTGATGAATGGCAGAGTGGGTTGGAAGGGCTGAATGGCCTCCTCCTGCTCCTATCGCCTATGTTTCCACGTTTCTATGAGAATAGGAGTTGGGAGGTCATGTTGGAAAGTATAAAGGATATTGGTTAGTCCACTTTTCAATTCTGGTCTCCTTGCAATAGGAAAGATGTTGTGAAACTTGAAAGGGTTCAGAAAAGATTTATAAGGATGTTTCCAGGGTTGGCGAGTTTGACCGATAGGTCTAAAAGGCTGGGACTGTTTTTTCTGGAGTGTTGGAGGCTAAGGGGTGACCTTAAGGAGGTTTATAAAATCATGAGGAAGGTGGATAAGGTAAAGAGACAAGGTAATTTCCCCAGGGTTGGGGAGTTCAAATCTAGAGGTCTTAGGTTTAAGGTGAGGGGGGAAGATTTAAAAGAGGCCTAGGGGGAAAATTGTTTATACAAAGGGTGGTCTGTGGATGGAGTGAGCTGCAAGAGGAAGTGGTGGAGGCTGGTACAATTACAACATTTAAAAGGCATCTGAATGAGTATATGAATAGAAAAGATTTAGAGGGATATGGAACAGGTTGGACCAAAGGGTCTGTTTCCGTGCTGTACGTGTCTGACTCTGTGACACGAGGTACCTTCGGATGAAAAAAACGTTGCTTGTAACTGCAGAATGAATGCAAGTTGAAACTGGCATCTTCTCAATTGGCTGTACTACCCTCCTTCAAGTAACTGCCATCTTGTTGTGGTGCTGTCAGAACCAGCAAGTCTAGTATTTGACACAGAAAAATTAAATTCCAATGACTAAAGGGAGCAATGGAGTGAAAGATACGGCTCCAGTCTGCAAAATATTTGTGACTCCACTTAGTTAAGCATATCTTTTGGAATGAATAGAGCTGTACAGAACATTACATTCTCATTAATTCCAGTGAGCTCCCACTTTAATGCTTATTGAATGATCATGTTCCTGGGCTGTTGAATTGTCACTAATATTCACATCAGAAATGAGGTCAAATGGGCACCTCCCAAGTGGATTGCGTGGCCAAAATCCAATTGACTCATTGATTCAAAAAGATACCATGAATTGGATAAGTACCATTTGATTGGCTTATCATAGTAATCTGTGTTAGTGTTTAAAATGTAGAATAAAGTAGTTCCTTTTTAGAATCCCAACAGTTTTGGAAACAGGCCATTTGGCCCAACAAGTCCACACCGACCCTCCGAAGTGTAACCAACCCAGACACTATTACTCTGCATTTACCCCTAACTAATGCACCTAACCTACACATCCCTGAATACTATGAGCAATTTAGCATGGCCAATTCATCTAGCCGGCACATTTTTGGATTATGGGCGGAAACCAGAGCACCCAGAGGAAACCCGCACAGACACGGGGAGAACGTGCAAACTCCACACAGACAGTCACCCGAGGCTGGAATCGAATGCAGACCCCTGGCACTGTGAGGCAGCAGTGGCTTTCAACACTGTACTATCATTACGGTGTTAATTCTTTCTTGCAATGATGCTTTTAACAAAGTCAAAAGTTCTCAGGTCCTTGACAGGAGGAAAACCAGGTACATTTTCGTACTGAGTCAAGAAAGGAGACACTATATATAGGAACAGGAGTAGACCATTCAGCCCCTTGAGTCTGTTCTGCCATTCAGTGAGATCATGACTGATCGGTAGCCCAACTCCCTTTGGCCCATACCCCTTAATACCTTTGCCGAACAAAAAATAACATTTTCAGATTGAAAACTGATTTAGAATCAACTGCCTTTCATGAAAGGGAGTTCCAAGCCTCTACCTATGCTTCATTTGCGGAGCCACTTTTGGAATAATGTGTTAATTTCTGGTCTCCCTGCTATAACAAATATGTTATGAAACTTGAAAGGCTTCAGAAAAGATTTACAAGGATGTTGCTGGATTAGAGAGTTTAATCTACAGGGAAGAAGCTGAATAGACTGGGGCTATGTTCCCTGGAGCATCAGAGGCTGAGGGGTGATCTTATAGAGATTTATAAAATCATGAGCAGCATGGATAAGGAGAATAGCCAACGATAAGGGTGTCCAAAATTAAAGGGCATAGGTTTAATTTAATTTGATGTGATACTGTCACATGTACCGAGGTGCAGTGGAACCTGTTGTCATACGTGATTTCCAGGCTATAGAAGGTGAGAGGGGAAAGATTTAAAAGGATCCTAAGGGACAACTTTTTCACACAGAGGGTGGTACGTGAATGGAATGAGCTGCCAGAGGAAGTGGTGGAGGCTGGGTACAATTACAGCATTTAAAAGGCATATGGATGGTATATGTACAGGAAGGGTTTAAAGGGATATGGGCCAAATACTGGCAAATGGGACGACATCAGTTAAGGATATCTGGTCGGCATGGACAAGTTGGATCGAAGGGTCTGTTTCTTTACTGTCTAACTTTATGACTTTGTAAGTGCTTCCTCACATCTCTCCTAAATGGTCTGGCCTCAACTACAATTAGGTGCATTAAGGATTGGTCAAGGAGGTTGGTTTCAAGGACTGTGTAAAAGGAAGCAGAGAGGTTTACTGGGAAAGGCTAGAAGCCAAAGGCACAGTGCTGATTGCTGGGAGGAAGGAAGTGAGGGATGACCAGAAGTCCCAAGTCTGAGGAAAGCAGGGCTGTCATAGGATTCTGGGTTGTGAAGGGTTACTTCGAAATGAAGAGATCTGGGCACAAACCACTTGAAGCAAAACCTGGCATTTTAAAAAAATTATGGTTCATATTATTAATGGATCATACTTTTATAATTATGTATTCATTGACTATGAGCATCATTGGCAAAGGTAGTGAACATTATCCCTTTCAAATTGTGCTTTAGAAGGTTATATTAGGATTGTAGTTCAAACTGGGTTCTCTGAAGTTCTTGATCTTGAAGATGATGTTTGAAATTATAGTATAAATGCACATTTGCATTATAACTTTCCATATTAGATATGCAAGGATGTGCAGGTTAGATCGATTGGCAATGCTAAATAGCTCATAATGTCCAATAATGTGCAGGCTAGGTGGGTTAGCCAAGGTAAGTGTAGAATTACGGGGGTAGGGTAAGAGGGTGGGTCTGGGTGGAATGCTCTTCAGAGGGTCGGTGCAGACTCGATGGGCCGAATGGCCTGCTTCCACACTGTAGGGATTGTATGATTACTTGCCAACACAATGCCATCTCTTCTGATGTTTTGAGCATTCCACAACCACAACCCACCTTCACCCAACTCAGGGGGAAGTGGTGATGACTGTACTAGTCATCTAGAAACCCCGAAAATTACTTTCTTTTTTGGGAGAGGGGTGTGATGAGTTCCAATCCCACTCAAGGCAGTTGGCGAATTTTGCAACCCGGAAAATCTGAAATTAAAAGCTAGTCCAATGGTGAGCGAACATGTTGTTAAAATGTACCGTTACAACAGGAAACACCCTTACATGGCCTGGTCCTCACGTGACTCCAGACCGCCAACAATTTTGTTCTTCAGAAATGGACTACCCCAAAACAGTTCAAATGGAAATTAGGAATGGGAAACAAATGATGGGCCATATTCCCATGAATAAATTAAAAACAAAACCAACCACTCGGGAGGCGTGGTGGCTCAGTGGTTACCACTGCTGCCTCACAATGCCAGGGTCCCTCATTTGAGTCCAGTGTCTGGCAACGGTCCATGTGGAGTTTGTACATTCTCCCAGTGTCTGTGTGGGTTTCTGTCAGATGCTCTGGTTTCCTCCCACAGTCCAAAGATGTGCAGGAGAGGTGGATTGGCCATGCTAACTTACCCCATGGTGTCCAGGGATGCGCAGGCTAGGTGATTTAGCCATGGGAACTGTAGGGTTATGGGAATATGATAGGTTTGGGTGGGATGCTCTTTGGAAGGACATTGTGGACTCAATGGGCTGAATGGCCTGTTTCCACACTGTAGGGATTCTATGATTCTGACAATATATTGAAGAGACTGAAATCAGCTTGGGAAATCCAACATTCCCAATAGATGGCATTAAATAATGTAATTTTTAATACAGGTCATTCTGGTATAACGCGTGTTTTGTCAACATGAATTGGCTATAACGCTATTGATGAATTGTGGAAGCTGTTTGGATAACGCAAACATTCTGCTGAACAGATATAGCAAATGTCTGTGGCGATCTTGTACAGCGTGATTTTCTGTCGTAGTTTTCTATAGTGCAGTTACTCTCACGTTATAGCAGAACGACCTGTAGACGACTCTTGATCACTGGATGGTAGAGAACAGCAACACTTGGGAATTGAATGGAAAGGCCATATTACTTTTATTTCTGGGTATGTAAGGCCAATATAATTGTTTCACAGTACAACTGTCATGCACTGCTGAACAGAGTCAAGAGTCAAGGATTCAGAAATTCCTGGAAGAGTTCTGAGGAAGGGCCAGTGGACTCAAAATATTAATGTTGGATTTCCCAAGCTGATTTCAGTCACTTCAATAACCTGTCAGAATCGTAGAATCCCTACTGTTTTCCCTTCACAGATGCTGCCAGACCTGCTGAATTTCTCCATCAGTTTCAGTTTTGCTTGTTTCAGAATTCTGAGGAAGGAGGTGGGCTTCCCTCCTCTGGCCCAGTCCTATGTCAGTCTTTAAATTCCACAGCTAATGAGGCAAAGATATTTGAAAAGAATAGAGATTCAGTCCGAAGGTATATATCTGAAAGGTTTTACTGCTGCAAATGGACACAGCAAACTCAAAATATATAATTCTGCCATTTATATTGTGGATGTAAATCTATTTATTTTAAACCAATCACAAGTTCCCAGATTGACACAGACAACATAATAAATATAAGCTGCATCAATCATGAATGCCGAAATTTAAACAAGGAAAGGTTGTCAATGGCATAAAGAAGTGGGCAGTGGAATAAATCCTCCAAGGGGAAAATGATTCTGATTGTTATTTTGCCATCTCTCACTTGAATGAGGGAAACATTATCTTTTCAAATCTTTATCCTGTCAATAAGACAGACACAAGTTTATTGGGATGGTGTTACGGTGTAATTTTGCTGGACTTGTAGCTTAGAGGCAAGGGTCTAAATTTGGGGCCAAGGTTTATATCACACTGTGGCAAGTGCTGCAACTTGAGGTGAATTATTTACTTAAAAAATAATTTTAGTTTCAGGATGATGAACATTATCATAAAATCCCACCTGGTTCACTAGTATCCTTTTGGGAAGGACATCTGCCATTCTTACTTGGTCTGGCCTCCAGGTGACTGCACTGTCAAAGGGTAAAGTGCTGGAAAAGCACAGCCAGTCAGGCAGCAACCGAAGAGCAGGACAGTCGACACTTTGAACATAAACTCTTCATCAGGAACATTCCTGACGAAGAGCTTATGCTCGAAACATCAATTCTCCTGCTCCTCGGGTCTCCAGCATCTGCAGTCCTCACTTTCTCCTACCTTAAGGGCAGTATTAGGCCTTGCAAATAATACCCATACCCTATGTGTAACGATTGTAATGGGGTCAGCCAGGTGGACCTCATAGAAGCTGAAAATGTGTTGCTGGAAAAGCGCAGCAGGTCAGGCAGCATCCAGGGAACAGGAGAATCGACGTTTCGGGCATAAGCCCTTAAAAGGTCCCTGATGGGACTAGATTAACAGCCCCAATCAGGGAACTCATAGAATATGAGTTCCCTGATTGGGGCTGTTAATCAATCACTACATTCTCCCCCACCCGGGTGATAGGTCAGACTGGGGTGGGGGCAGAGAGGTCAGGAAGAAGATTGCAGCTTAGAAAGGTCCCTGATGGGACTAGATTAACAGCCGTTCCCTGATTGGGGCTGTTAATCTAGTTCCATCAGGGAGTCCTTGCTGACAGATATAAACAGGAGTGTCTGGGGTTCTGTTCACTCTGAGACTTGGCTCTGAGGAAGCCAAACCAGTGTCAAGTACTGGGGCATGTGTAAATGAACGGCGACTTGGTGACGGGATATTAGCCTCTGGAGTTATTTCGCTATGAACAAATAATCTTCAAACAGAAAACAGATAAGAGAAGGAACTCGTATCATTTCTGGGGGCTTCCACCTTCAGAAACTCTGTGAAAATTGAAGCATTCCTAAGAATTCAGATAAAGCTTTGGAATTAACTGTGGTTCAGTCGTGAACACTTTAGTGTCTTTGTGTGAAATTCAATTTAAGTGAGATGCATTCATAATTAGAAATAAAATATCTAGTATGCACCAACGGGATTCAATGAGCAAATTAGAATCAAAATTGATCTAACTCTTCACATGCTGAGGTCCTTCAACATTAACTGTGGTTTTGAAACCCAATAAGGAAGTACGTTTGTCCCGGTGTCCATGGTCTCCATTGAGAATGAATCTCCAGCTCCTAGTGATTTCATTTGGAATCCTACACAGGATTACTGAAGGTCACCCGCCAGTTTCATTCAATCAAAGGGGTACTGCTCACACCACAAAGTGCCAGAGCACAAATGTAAATGAACATCATGGGAACCCTGAGATTAAATTACCATTTTATTATCTACTCCCCGTCATCCATTACATTTCACAAAATGCACTACAGCCAGAGTAAAATGAATCAATGAAATTGAACAGTTAAAAATAGAGTTGAGATGACATTGATTAAAGAGCATGAAACTATTCTGATATCATCATAACACAATAATCCTCTTACATGATTCACAGGAGGGTATAATAAGGAAATTATTTTGCCTGGGCCACAGGATAGAAAAGCACAGAGCTCTTGCTCCTCTTTGCTGTCTATCGATCTCTGTTGGTTTCAGGGAGTCTCACAGGCACCATCCTCTTTTTGTTTCTTCCTTATTCATTCACGGGTCAGGCCAGCATTTATTGCCCATCCCTAGTTACCCAGAGGGCAGTTAAGTGTCAACCGCAATGCTATGGGCCTGGAGTCATATGTAGGCCAGACTCAGTAAGAACGGCAGTTTCCTTCCCTAAAGGGCATTAGTGAACCAGATGGTTTATTCCCCCCAGTAATCGACAATGGTTTCATAGTCATCATTTGATTCTTAATTCCAGATTTATTTTAATTAACAAATTCAAATCCCTCCATCTGTCATGATGGGATTCGAACCCAGGTCCCCAGAACACTGTCTGGGTCTCTGGATGAACACTCCAGCGAGAACGCCACTTGGCAACTGCTCCCCCCCCATAAAATGGCTGGCAGCTAACATAGGTGTCCTTAACCTGACAATATTTATGCTCCAGACCCATCACATTGTAAGAGAACTGCCTGGAACAGCAGCAAGAATTCTCTCCTGTCCGACCGCTCATTTCCCATTTCACCCTCCTTCTCTCATCCTTCCCACAGACCCCTGGAGTTTTGCTTTAAACTTCCATTTATGGGATGTGGGCATCGCTGGCTGGGCCAGCGTTGGCTGTTGAGTTTAAGAACAAAATCAGAAGAGAAAGCAGAAAAAAAGACAACTCAGGCCACTAACAAACAAAAGTTCATGAAACATAGTGGCTATGGTTAATTCTGGAAAACAAAATTGAAACTTGCAATTGCCATAGCAACATATGTTTGTTCTAAATCTACCCCATCTTGCAGGTGGTAGTGCCATAACACAATGAAGGGTGCCCTCAACGTGAAGGTGGGTCAGTGATCTCCTGAGGTGCTGACTCCTGCCAATGTTGTCTTGGATAGGTATATCTGGAATGGGTAGATTGGTAAGGATGAGATCAAATTGATTTCCATCTTGTGGGTTCCCTCACCACTTCTACAGACTCAGTGTAGCATCTATGTCCATCAGGACTGGACTAGCCCAGTCAAGTTGTGGTTTTATTAAGCCATTCTTGGTAATGCACATTCAGGTTCCCCATGTAGAGAACATTCTGTATGCCTGTCACCATCATCATTGGCATTTACCGTCTTGGTTCATTGCCTGAGGTAGGGCAGCATCTGGTAATCAGCAGGAAGTTTGACCTCATGATCTGAGACATCATGGAGTCCAGCGCCAATGTTGAGGGGCGACACCCTCCCATTGTGTACGGCTGTGAGTCCCCCTCTGTGGGACAGGAAATAACCAGGGATGGTGCTGGTAAGGTCTGGAACACTATATGTATGATTTTCTGAGTGTGACAATGTCAGGCTGATGCTTGAGTAGTTTCTGAGACAACTGTTGGAATTTCAGCATGAGCCCAAACAGATTAGTGAGGAAGACTTTATAATCTCAATGGGAAGCAATCTACGGTTTCTTTACATAGTCCCTGGTCAATGCTGGTCTGTCCATCTGGTTTTATTCCTTTTTGACCCTCCTGTAGTGGATTGCTGTAATTGAGTGGTTTTCTGGTCCATTTCAGAAGGCAGTTAAAAGCCAACGACATGGCTGTGGGTCTGGAGTCACATGTAGGCCAGACCAGCTAAGGATGGAAGATTTCCTTTGAGACTGGCTTTCCATTCCAGATTTAGTGTGTTAATTGAATTGAAATCCCACCAATTCCCATAGCAGCATTTGAACAACTGACCTGGGTCACTGGATTACCAAACAACCCACTATAACTATTACTACGCTCTTTAATTTTAGTGCCATGGAATCTTATATCTCTCCAGGCTTCTACTCCATTACAGACTTTTCCTTTTGTTCATTCTTCCCCCCTCCCACCCCACACACCAATCCATCACCCCTTTTTCCATTTTCTTCCCATTCCATTGAAAAGTCATCTCTGAACTATTACCTCTATTTCTCTTTACAAATGCTACTTGACTTCCTGAGTAATTCCAACATTTTTGTGGGGGTTTTCATTTCAGATTAGGCCAGCATGGTATCTCAGTGGTTAGCACTGATGACTCACAGCGCCAGGGACCTGGGTTCGATTCTAGCCTCGGACGACTGCCTGTGTGGAGTTAGCACATTCTCCCCGTGTCTGCGTGAGTTCCCTCTGGGTGCTCTGGTTTCCTCCCACTGTCCAGTTTAGGTGAATTGACCATGCTAAGGTTAGGGTGAATTGACCATGCTAAGGTTAGGGTGGATTGGCCATGCTAAGTTGCCCACAGTGTCCAGGGATATGTAGGCTAGGTGGATTAGCCATGGGAAATGCAGGGTTACAGGGATAGGGTAGGGGAGTGGGTCTGGATGGGATGCTCTTCAGAGGGCCAGTGTGAACTTGATGGGCTGAATGGCCTGCTTCCACACTGTAGGAGTTCTATGATTTCAAGCACACGCAGCATGTCCAATCCTTGGCCATTTCTCTTCCAGGAACGCTCAACCTTCAATGGGATTTCTGTCTGGCTTTTCAGCCCTGTTTACCCTCCCCACTTTCTATTCCAATTCTCGCCATTGATCAAGTATCTAAAAGCATTCGAATTTCCTTCCTCAGCAATGATATCCACCTTCAACTCATTCCGCCTGGAGATATTAACATTGTTTCTCTCCACAGATGCTGCTACGGCACATTTCTGTCATTTTTGTTTTCAACATCTGCAATTGTTTTACTTGTATTTTCAAAATGACTTTGTTGCCTAAAACTTGTCTTGAGACATCTAGATCTCATAAAAGGTACTTTACCTGCCAATGTAGTTAACTCAGCCATATTAGGAAGATTTAAACAATCCTTACATAAGCACATAGATAATGATGGGATTGTGTAGGGGGACGAACTGAGAATAGTTCACAGGTCGGCGCAACATTGAGAGCCGAAGGGTCTGTTCTGCGCTGTATTGTTCTATGTTCTATTTAGTTTCCATCTCTGGTTAATAAATAGACACTTTGCAAATGCATATTCTGCCTTTCTTTCTCATTTCGCTTACCAGTTTGAAATAATTTGCAAACAATGGATGGCTGATGTGAAAGAAAAACCAGAAGAAATGAGGATGTTGTAAATCAGAAACAAAAACAGAAATTGCTGGAAAAGCTCAGCAGGTCTGGCAGCATCTGTGGAGAGAAATCAGAGCTAACGTATCAGGTCAAGGGACCCTTCCTCAGAACTGCCAAAGAAATCTTTTCACTCTGAGTGGTTAAGTGTCTGGAATGTGCTTCCTAGAAGTGTGGTGAGGCATTCAAGATTGGTATTTGTTCAAGAATTGATTAGATTAGTTTACCTACAGTGTGGGAACAGGCTGTGGGGAAAAGGCAGGAGGTTAAGACAAGGTAATACAGCCTGAGTAAGCATGATGGACCAAATGGCCTCTTTTTGTGCTGTTACTATTCTACGATTCAGACCAATGGACCCAGTTACAGGACGAAAATTGGTTTGTGTATATCATCTGTTAAATGCTTCTCCTGTGTTTTTATTTTAGCTCTGTCAGTAAGCAGAATTTAAATGTTACTAATCTGAGGGCAATGTAACTGGAGACAGTAGAATCAAGAAGATTATAGTGCTTGGTTGTAGAAAGAAATTACATCCAGGGCCCAAGGGTCTTTTGCTTCCTGTTTTTTAACTGCATAGAAAGTTAGTGGGGAAAGATTTGTTACATGGTAATTTTATTCAATGCTAATGATCAGTTTTGGAACACTGCACATATAATGAAGGGAAACTGGGCTGGTGCACTTTCCAATTTATAGAAATAGTGTGATCAGTGGGTGGTTTGGTACATGATGGTAAATAGATGTCCCACAAGTAGCATATGTGTGACCGAACATGACAGGATTTTTCTCATTATAATTCAGCCCAAGAAACATGAACAATGAGGTGATTTAATACCTCCTCATGTCAATGACACCGAATGGTGGAGTGATATAAATTGTAGATTGTAACTTCATGTAAGTGCACTGAATTAAAAATGACATAACACATCACAATTTTGCACAGTGACACGAAATGAGACTCTTCAATTTTAGCTTTTTCTAACCCTTAAATCCTTAACATATCTTTCTCCACCTTTAAGGTGCTTTTCCCAACATACCTTGAGATTACAAAATGGGTTCTGTGTTTGGTTTGTTAAGCCACCCATGCAGATGGTATTAGCTGATAAAGATGCAATTCAAATTCTTGCAGTTTGTGGGTGCTAGCCTTTTCTTAAGAGACTGGGATCCATTTCTGTCAGCTTCAGAAGCTGGGAAAGCAAAATGATCTTAATTTGCTTTTAGAAGAAGATTGTTTTGATTCAAGCAGCAAAAGAACGACGTTTCTGTCAGCTTAGAAAATAATTTGCACTGAATTGATGCTTTTACATTGCTAATGGTTGAGTGGGGGAAATCGGAAATGCACAAGAAAACATGAAATTGGGTTAGTGGAGAGAACTCACACAAACAAATCCAAATGTAAATACACTTACAAACAAGGATGTGTGTGTGCGCACATAAACAGAAACATTTAAATCTGGATTAGAGTGGTGCTGGAAAAGCACAGCAGGTCAGGCAGCATCCGAGGAGCAGGAAAATCGACGTTTCAGGCAAAAGCCCTTCATCAGGAACAGAGGCAGGAAGCCTGCAGGGTGGAGAGATAAATGAGAGGGGGGTGGGAGTGGGGAGAAAGTAGCATAGAGAACAATAGGTGATTGGGGGTGGGGATGGAGGTGATAGGTCAGAGAGGAGGGTGGAATGGATAAGTGAAAAGAAAGATAGGCAGGTAGGACAGGTGATGAGGACGATGTTGAGCTGGAAGTTTGGAACTGGGGTAAGGTGGGGGGGGGGTGGAAATGAGGAAACTAGTGAAGTCCACATTGATGCCCTGGGGTTGAAGTTTCCAGCATCACTCTAATCCAGACTCAGGTTTCCAGCATCTGTAGTCCTCGTTTTTACCTAAAAACATTTAAATGCTGATGTGCAGTCTGCAGTGCTTCTGGATTAAGTGAATAGAAGGAGGAATCTTACTTTTTATGCAGGTTTTGTTTAGCTGCTACTTTCTCAGCCAACGCATGAATAAAGGCTCAGAGAAATAAATTAAATGCACATTCAGAGAGTGAATCAGACATTTAATATGGATTACTTTACACAGCTAAACTGTTCGGGATTGCTCTATTCTCTGTTCTCTCTCAATATTGAAGCGTGTTCATTGTAATGATAATGCAGCGTTCAATTTCCTGAGAAGTATGTGTTTTACTAAAAGAAATTAATTAGACCCCTTCAGCAGTGGCAAGATCTGTAAACAGGGATGACAAAGGTAAAAGGCAGGTACTAATGTTGGACACATTGTTTTGTTAAAAGAAAATTATTAACCATAGGCTGAATAAAATTCGTAGTACTGTAATACCATTGTAGACCCACACATAGAAAGAAGCTATTCGACATAACAAGCCCCTGGCAAACCTCTGAAAATGTTATCCGATTTGTGCCACATCCCTGCTCATTCCTGGAAATGTTTCCCCTTTGAGTATTTAATTCCATTTGGAAGTAGTCACTGAATCTGTTTAGGAGAAAGTGAGGACTGCAGATGCTGGAGATCAGAGCTTAAAAATGTGTTGCTGGAAAAGCGCAGCAGGTCAGGCAGCATCAAAGGAACAGGAGAATCGACGTTTCGGGCATAAGTCCTTCTTCAGGAAATCAATTTACTGAATCTGTTTACACTGTTCATTGATGAAACACATTGCAGGCCACTGCTGAAATCATTATTCTCAAATCACCACTGATTGCTTTGCTAATTATCTTCAGCCTGTATCTGTCTGATGCTGGACACATTACAAAAACCATTGAATATGTGACCAAATCTCCCTTTCTTTATTCCAAAAGAAAACCCATCTTCTCCGACCTGTCCATCGAGTGGAACCCCCACCTTCCTGAGAACAAACATCTCGTCAATCACGTCTGAGTCTTCTCTGAGGCTTTGACATCATCTCCCAATGAGTCATGCCCAGAACTGGGTTGACTACTTCAGCTGAGGCCTATCCAGTGATTGGTGAAGGGCTGAGCATATCTTGCTTGGCTCCATACTCCATTCCTATGTTAACAATTCCAAAGAAGCTAAATGCCACACAAAGCACCTTCAACTTGCTTTCTCACCTGCTAAAGAAGCCATGGCACCAAGACAGGACATTGGTTAGGCGAAAGTGAGGACTGCAGATGCTGGAGATTAGAGTCAAGGTTAGAGTGGTGCTGGAAAAGCACAGCAGGTCAGGCAGCATCCGAAAAGTAGGAAAATCAATGTTTCAGGCAGGAGCCCTTCATCGGGACATTGGTTAGGTCAATTTTAAAGTATTGTGGTTAATTCTGGTCTCTGTGCTATAGGAAGGATTAGATTACCTGTAGTGTGGAAACAGACCATTTGGCCCAACAAGTCCACACTGACAGTTTGAAGAGTAACCCACCCAGACCCATTCACCCCACATTTACCCCTGACTAATGCACCTAACACCATGGATTTAGCATGGCCAATTCATCTAACCTGCACATCTTTGGACTGTATGAAGCAACTGGAGCATCGAGAGGAAACCCACGCAGACACAGGGAGAATGTGCAAATTCCACACAGACAGTTATCTAAGGCGGGAACCGAACCCAGGTCCCTGGTGCTGTGAGGCTGCAGTGCTAACCACTGGGCCACTGGGCCACAATGTTATGGCATGGATGTCGTGACACTTGAAAGGATTCAGAAAAGATTTACAATGATGTCGCCAGGGATGGAAGGTTTGATCTATAGGAAAAGGCTGAATATAATCATAGATTCATAGATGCCTACAGTGTGGAAACAGCCATTTGCCCAACAAGTCCACATTAACCCTCGGAAGAGTATCCCACCCAGACCCATTCCCCTACCCTATTACTTTAGCTTTACATTTCCCCCGACTAGTGCACCTAACCTTCACATCCCTGAACACTATGGGCAATTTAGCATGGCCAATGCACCTTAACCTGCACATCTTCGGTCTGTGGGAGGAGCCCAGGGCACCTGGAGGGCAGACATGGGTCAAATGTGCAAACTCCACACAGGTTACTTGCTCGAGGCTGGAATTGGACCTGGGTCCCTGACGCTGTGAGGTGGCAGTACTAACCACTGAGCTATAATAGACTGGGGCTATTTTCCCTGGAACATCAGAGGATGAGGGGAGAGCTTTATTTTTGCTTAAATGAAGAAGGACGTTTGGAAACACTCCAGAAATGTAATATTTGGGGCTGACCATTCCTTAACACCACATTCTTCCACAATGCCGCACTGACTGCAAAGTCCACTCCCAAACTCCTCTTTGGCCACAGGTGAAGTCCTAGAGGACTGGAGAATAGCCAGTGATGTCCCATTAGGCGAAAGTGAGGACTGCAGATGCTGGAGATTAGAGTCGAGAGTGTGGTGCTGGAAAAGCACAGCAGGTCAGGCAGCATCCGAGGAGCAGAAAAATCGACATTTCGGGCAAAAGCCCTTCATCAGGAATGAGTGTTGTCCTACTGTTTGAGAAGGGGAGCACAGATAATCCAGGAAACTACAGGCCTGTGAGATTCATGTTAACAGTGTAGGAAAATTATTAGAAAATATTCTCAGAGACAAGATCTATACGCATTTAGAAGCAAATGGATTGATTAGCAATAGACGGCATGGTTTTGTGTTGGGGGAGGTTTTGAGGAGGCGATGAAGATGATTGATGAGGGAAAAGCGGTCGATGTTGCCTACATAGACGTCAGTAAAGCCTCTGACAAGGTCCCTCATGGCAGACTGGTACAAAAGGGAAAGTCACAGGGTATCAAGAGTGAGCTGGCAAGATGGAAACAGAACTGGCTTAGTGATAGGAGACAGAGGGTAGCGGTGAAAGGATGTTTTTTGGAATGGGGGGGCTGTGACTAATGGTGTTCCACAGGGATCAGTGCTGGGACCTCTGCTGTTTGTGATCTACATAAATGGTTTGGAGGAAAATGTTGCTGGTCTAATTAGTACGTTTGTGGACGATACAAAGACAGTGAGGAGGATTGTCAGATTGCAGCAGATAGAGATCAGTTAGAGGCATGGGCAGAAAAATGACAGATGGAGTTTAATCCGGGCAAATATAAGAGGTGATGCATTTTGGAAGACAACTACAGGTGGAAATGGTACAGTTAATGGCGTACTGATATGCCAAGGGATCTAGATGTGCAGGTCCACAAATCACTAAAGGTGGCAGCACAGGTAGATAAGGTAGTAGAAAAGATAAATCCTTGGATGCTGCCTGACCTGCTGTGCTTTTCCAGCACCACACTCTCGACTCTAATCTCCAGCATCTGCAGTCCTCACTTTCGCGAAGGTAGTAAAAAAGGCTTATGGCATGTTTGCCTTCATTGGAAGGGGCATTGAGTATAAGGATAGACAAGTTATTCTGCAGCTTTCTAGAACTTTAGTTAGGCCACACTTGGTACTGTTTGGGTCACCACACTACCAGTGGACGTTTTGGAGAGGGTACAGAAAAGGTTTACCAGGATGTTGCCTGATATGCGGGATTTTAGCTATGAAGAAAGGTTGGATAGACTGGGTCTGCTCGACAGGAGGTTGGGGGGGCAACCTAATAGAAGTTTATAAGATTGTGAATGGCATGGATGGAGCGGAAAGTATGCGGCTTTTTTCCCAGGGTGGAGGGGTCAGTTACACAGATGCAAGGGGGAAATGCTTAAAACAGATGTGGGAGGAACATTTTTAACACAAAGGGTGGTGAGTGCCTGGAACTGCCAGGGGAGGTGGTGGAAGTAGACACAATAGCAACATTCAAGAAGCACCTGGATGAATATTTGAATAGGGAGGGAATAGAGGAATACGGATCTTGTAAGTGGAGATAGTTTTAGTATGGAAGGGCAGAATGTGACGGTGCAGGCTTGGAGGGCCTGTGCTCAATTGTTCTTTGTTCTTCTAGAGGCTGAAAAATCATGTGGGGCATAGATTGGGTGAATTGACAAGGTTTTTTTCCCCAAGGTAGGGGAAAGTCCAAAACTAGAGGGCATTTGTTTAGGGTCAGAGGGAAAAATTTAGAAGGAACCTAAGGGGCAACTTTTTCATGCAGAGGGTGGTGCATGCATGGAATGAGCTGCCAGAGGAAGTGGTGGAGGCTGGTACAATTGCAACATTTAAAAGGCACCTGGATGGGTGTATGAATAAGAAGGGTTCAGAGGGATATGGGCCAAATGCTGGCAAGTTGGACTAGATTAATTTAGGATAATCGGTCAACATGGATGAGTTAGATCGAAGGGTCTGTTTTCATGCTGTACAACTCCATGACTGTATGACACTCTATCTTTGCTACTGCAACATGTCCTGCCAAGGCACATTCTCCACTGTTCCTGATGAAGGGCTTACACCTGAAACGTCTCCAGCTCTTTGGATGTGGCCTAACCTGCTGTGTTTTTCCAGTGCCACACTTTTTGACTCTGGCTCTCCAACATTTGCAGTCCTCACTCTCTCCTCATTCCCTGCCACTCTCACTATTGCCTGCATCATTAACCCTTGCTCACTCTCCTTTCCTCCCTCACAACTAACCATGGACAGCCGATGTACGGCGTCCATGCTGACCAAGTTTCCCAAACTAAACCAATCCCACGTGCCTGCATTTGGCCCATTCCCTTCAAAACCTTTCCTATTCATGTGCTTGTCCACATGTTTTAAAAAAACATAACTCTACCTATATCTACTACTTCCTCTGGCAGTTCATTCCACACATGCAACACACTGCATGAAAAAGTTGTCCCTCAGGTCCCTTTTAAATCCTTCCCTTCTCACCCTAAACCTAGGCCCTCATCCCTATCTGCTCAACTATGAGGTGAGAATTCAGCCCCCTGCAGGAGAAGACTGGGATCACTCCTGTGTGGATACTGAGAAGTCCATGTCCCACCAAATGAGTAAGTCCCACTTTCCGTTCAACTGCGACTCCCCCAACATAACCCCACTGTCAGTGTCACTCACTGCACCCCACTTCTAACCAATGACCATGATGTCTGATCTCTCTCTCTCTCTCTCTCCCCTGTGCCTTGCATCTCCATGTGGACAGATGGCCACCTCTCCCAGAAACCACCTCCTTGACCTACCGGTAAGTACTGAAATTCCAACAAGTCTGCCTCTCGCACCCCCTACAAGCTCAGATAATGTCACCTCATTTGGGAACGTTAGTATTAGAGAGTTTGGGAGCACAAGATGGTGAGGGTCTCATGTTTTAACTTAATTCACAGGACATGGGCATCATTGGCTAGGCCAGTATTTATTTCCCAGCCCTAATTGTGTAGAGGGCAATTAAAGTCAACCACATTGCTGTGGGTTTGGAGTCACCAACTGCTGTGCTTTTCCAGCACCACTCTAATCCAGACTCGGGTTTGGAATCACATGTAGACTGGTAAGGATGGCAGTTTCCTTCCCCAAAAGGACATTAATGAACAGATGGGTATTTCCTGACAATTGACTTGTGTCCATCATTAGGCTCTTAATTGCAGATCTTTAGTGAATTTAAATTCCACCATAGACCCATGGCAGGGTTTGACCAGGATCCCTGGAACAACACCTGGATCTCTGGATTAACAGTACAGCAGTAATACTGCCAGGCCATCATCTCCTCGGAACTGTGATAGCTCTGCAGTTGACCGCCAAAGAAATACCACTAGCCCCGGGAGGACTTGCCGGAGACCAGGCACCTGCTCAGCCCTGGGCAGGAGGGGACCCTGTGATGTCGGCAATCAGGGACAATGCAGAGGGCGGGACAGACAGCTCTGTGGGAGGCAATCGGCCGCATTGCTCAGATGCAGCAGCAGCGCAGTCACTCTTGCAGCTGTCTTTGCAGCCTCCACGGGTAGGTTGGCAGCTGCCAAGGACTGCGAAGTCCAGAACCCTCAGGGTGTTCTGGTGACATACCTACCCCAGCCACTCAGGATCAAGGGGATGGCAACAGGGTGGGGGAAGCAAGGAACTTGGCATGCATTACAGGTGCTCATCTTCATGAAGAGAAAAGGCATTGGAAGGAGGCACCCAGCTGGAGGAAGAACTACACGAAACCCCCGTCAGAAGTCTCTGCACAGTATACTCCAAAGATGGGTCTGACCCTCCATCACCAGCCTTTGCAGCTGTCCCCTTCTTCCCAATCCTTGAATGTTCACATCAAGGAAGGTCAACTTGGCCTAATTAGAATTGAAACCCAGGCTGCAAATTGGTTCTAACCTATTGTTTGCCATCTCTAACTGTTACAAAATTTACCTCTCGCTTTTAAAGTAATAATTGTTCCTTTAGGAAAATTATTGAAAGTATTCACAATGCACCCTGTCACTTGTGAGTTCCCAGTTAATCAAAAACAATTAAAGATGCCGACACTATGACCGCGTCGATGCATTGCTAAGCAACAAAATATTCAGCCAATTACTTTAAGATGTGCACATTCACGCTGTGAAAAATTAGATTCAAGCACCGGGTCTTAGCAATCTGGGACCTCTATCTTTCACCAACAATCATCCCATTTGACTGATCGAAAGTGACGGTCATAATTTCTAAATTATTGAACAGGCACACAGTGATTTGCTCTGCTGACTGGTGTGATACAGTCCTGTAAACATCACCTGGAACAACAACTACAATTTTCTTCAGAAATCTCCAAGACTCTAAAAGCAGTCATCAAAGGTCTTTCTCTTAAGCTTTTAGTTAAAATTGCCAGGGATCTGACATGAAGCATAATTGGAAGAAAGTGGATGCTAATCATGCCATTTACTCAGCTAACTTGGAGATCAACACCTTATGTAGCAGAGGGTAATATTGCAGTGCAGATGTCTTTGCTAAAAATAATCAACACAATATCCAATCATGGAAATAATCAGTTTGCATGGCCTTAAAATCACTATTCATCTCTTGAGTAGTGACTATTAGTGTATAAGTGGGATTTCAATTCAGACCGTATCTCAATTGGTCTCATTATTGTTTGCAATGAAGTTTTCTTTGCATTAGGTAGTCATCCTTCTGATTCTACTGTGCTGCTTCGAAACTTGGACTATGTGTAGACGCTACCTCAGGCCCTAGAGAAGTACCATTAATGCTGTTTGAGATGGTTTTCAGCATCATCTGAGAGGACAGGCCTAGCAACATCAGCGTCCTTGAAGCAGCCAATAGCAGTAGCATCAAGGCAACGATTATCCAGAACCAACTCTGCTGAGCAGGTCACGTGCTTATGATGTCTGAACACTGACTGCCAAAGCCAATCATCTTCACCCAGCTCCCTGAGAGGAGAGGAGGACTAAGGGAGCATTTGAGAGATTCCCTGAAGACCTCCCTCACAAATGCAACATAGACGTCAATGCCTGGGACAGCCTTGTTAGGAAGAAACCTGACTTGTAGTAAGCTCCTGTACGAAGGGGCACAATTCTTCGGAATAATTTTATAAATGATTTGGATGTGAACGTAGGAGGTACGGTTAGCAAGTTTGCAGATGACACCAAAATAGGAGGTGTAGTGAATAGTGAAGAAGGTTACCTTAGATTAGATTAGATTAGATTAGATTAGATTACTTACAGTGTGGAAACAGGCCCTTCGGCCCAACAAGTCCATACTGACCCGCCGAAGCATATACCACCCAGACCCATACTCCTACATTTACCCCTTCATCTAACACTACGGGCAATTTAGCGTGGTCAATTCACCTAACCTGCACATTTTTGGATTGTGGGAGGAAACCGGAGCACCTGGAGGAAACCCACGCAGACACGGGGAGAATGTGCAAACTCCACACAGAGAGTCGCCTGAGGCAGGAATTGAACCCGGGTCTCTGGCGCTGTGAGGCAGCAGTGCTAACCACTGTGCCACCATGCCACCCACAAGGTAGAGTACCATGGGACCTTCAGTTGGGTAAATGGGCTGAGGATAGGCAGATGGAGTTTAAATCAGATACATGTGAGGTGCTACATTTTGGAAAGGCAAATCAGGGTAGGACTTGTACACTTAATGGTAAGGTCTTGGGTGAGTATAGCTGAACAAAGAGATCTTGGAGTGCAGGTTCATAGTTCCTTGAAAGTGGAGTTGCAGGTAGGTAGGATAGTGAAGAAGGTGTTTGGTATGCTTTCTTTTATTGGTCAGTGCATTGAGTAGAGGAGTTGGAAGGTCATGTTGCAGCTGTACAGGACATTGGTTAGGCTAATTTGGGATATTACATGCAATTCTGGTCTCCCACCTATAGAAAAGATGCTGTGAAAGTTGAAAGGATTCAGAAAAGACTTACAAGGATGTTGCCAGGTGGAAGGTTGGAGTCATAGGAAGAGGCTGAAAAGGCTGGGGTTAATTTCCCTGGTCTATCAGAGGTTGAGGTGTGACCTTGTAGAGGTTTATAAAATCATAGGGGCATGGAGAGGATAAATAGCCAAGGTCTTTTTCCCCAGGGTAGTGGATTCCGAAACTAGAGGGCATAGGTTAAAGGAGAGAGGGGAAAGATTTAGAAGGAACCTAAGGGGCAACATTTTCATGCAGAGGGTGGTGCGTGTATGTAATGAGCTGCCAGGGGAAGTGGTGGAGGCTGGTACAATTGCAACATTTAAAAGCCATCTGGATGGGTATATGAATACGAGGGGTTTAGAGGGACATGGGCCAAATGCTGTCAAATGGGACTAAATTAATTTCGGATATCTGGTCGGCATGGATGAGTTGGACTGAAGAGTCTGTTTCCATGCTGTATGACTCTATGACTCTATGTGTGAAAAGAAACGGAGAAAGAAATACCAATGATGTAAAGGCCAAGGACCAATTCCACATCCTGGAAACACTTGCCAAATATGTAGTTAGAGATTGGATCGAGAATCAGGCTGGTCAGATATACAGGGACCTACCGAAACAATGACCATTGACGCGGAATTTCCTTGTTTGACAATCATACTCATTACCACCAATAACACGCAATAAAATGCATTCTCCTTACGCTGTATTTATGTCTTTCACTTATCATTTCTCATGCTCTCAGTGATAGAGATGAACGGATAATCCTTCATTTCTTCTTTCTCACCAGTGTTTACCTGGATTCCCTGCACTAACTCATCAAAATGGGATTTCTCAAGGGAATATCAGATGGGCAGCAAATGCTGGTCTTGGGTGTGAGGTTGGTTTTCCAAGAAAGAGTTTAAAAAACAGACAAGCTCGAGCTGGAATCAAAAGGCTTCAATTCTCAAGACATTGCTTGTTTTTAATGTTTTTATGACATTATTAGACTTAATCAGAAATACCTTTCAATTTATTAACACTGTTTTTAATATTTGTATTGGCTAAGGTTCACATTTTTAACAATTATTTGTGCAACAAATGTTTAATTCTCTCTGCCTCTTTTATTTTAATTATACTGTAGAAGAGGGATATCCTAGTGATGGGAATTGTCCAACTCGGCACATTGGTTGTATACATGAGATACAGCAAAAAACTTTGTGTGGAACTGAGAATAATTTGCCAGCACAAAGAAAATGCCAGCAAGAACATCACACATGATTTTCCTCATGTGAAAAATCTGGCATTCATTGGAAAGGGATATAAATTTAGGTATGACTTTGTGGTAATTGTCATATTTAATGTTACTGTATGCAAAGCATGAGGGGATTCGTGTATTTTGCAAATTGGATATGATCCATACTTAGCTCCAAGTGGACCTTGAGGTGTTTTCCAGGAAGGATGTCACTACAAATACTCACAAGGAACTGTGTGACTACCATCACTTGGCTCTTGGTGAGTCTTTGACTTATGCCATCTTTCAAAGGGTGATGGATAACATCCTCCATGGGTGTGAATGACTATTTAAACAGAATCCTTACGGTGTGAAAGCAGGCCATTTGGTCCATCAAGTGCACACTGACCTTCCAAACAGCATCCAATCCAGATCCACCCTCCTATCCCTGTATTTCCCATGGTGCACCAACCTAGCCTGCACATCCCTGGAAATCATGGGACGATTTTCCATGGTCAATCCAACCAACCTGCACATCTTTGGGGGGGGAACCGGAGGAAGCCCACGCGGACACGGGGAGAATGTGCTAACTCCACACGGACACAGCCCGGGACTGGAATTGAGCCCAGGTCCCTGACACTGTGAGGTAGCAGTGCTGACCACTGAGCCACTGTGACTCCCCCAAGTAATCTCAGGTGTTACTGTAAAGGAACATGTGGAGGGTTTGGAGGAGGTCTTATGGCATTTTTCTGAGGCTGGCGTCCGGCTAAAATGGAAAAAACATCTGTTTCAGGTAAATGAAACAACGCGCCTAGGATATAGAGTCAATAAGGATAGATTATATCCTGTCAAAGACAAGGTGAAAGTCAGAAAAAGGGGTTCAAACCCCAAGGAACATAACTGTGTCGAAATATTTCCCACGTATCAAAAATCAGTTGGTGGAGATATAGTCCAACTAAGAAACTTTGGTGATGTCTCTCCAGGTATCCCAGAAGTTATTATTAAACCAAAATGGGACCGGTATTGTACATGGTCAATACCAGGGAGAAGATCGCAAATACAAGAAAAGATATCGACTACCTCCAGCTGGATGCCTGCATGGTGGCGATTGTTCTGTCTGACACAGGATGAACCTCATGCAGTGACTTGATGATGGTCTTCTAGAAGAGGTGTTCTATTATTGTCCCCAAGACCAGCAACAGAAATGGGACCATGGGCAAATGACACAACAGACCCCAGCATTAGGGGCAGCCCTCAAACACAGAGGGGGAGTGATGTGGAGCCCATACCATGCCCACTATCTATTCTGGAGCTCAGTGTGTATGAGTTCCCTGGCAATGGCATGCTCAACTGGAACTCATCACCTGAGCCCTTGTTGTGAAGCTGCTCCGGGGCCTTCCTGTGGCTCAGTGGTGGTGCCCCTATCTCTGGACCCCAGGTTCAACTCCCAACTGCCCCAGATATGTGTAATAACATCTCTGATCAGTTCGATGAGGAAATAAAAGAGAAGAATAGCAAACAGAAAGTGCTAGGTTCTACAGCTCAAGATGCAGTGGTCACTCCCCATGTCAGGGCCAGAGGAATCCGGTTCAAATCCCACCTGCTCCAGAGACACATTGTAACGTGTCTGAACAGTTTATAAAATCATGAGGGGTATAGATGAGGTGAATGGGAGGTTTCTTTTCCTGAGGGTGGTAGAGTTCAAAACTAGGGGGCATATTTTTAAGGTGAGAGGAAAAAGATTTAAAAAGGGGCATCTTTTTACACACAGAGTGTTTCATGTGTGGAATGAACTGCCAGAAGAAGTGGTGGATGCAGGTACAGTTAAAACAATGAAAAGACAGGCTATTGTTTACCAGCAGGGAATTTCAGTATCTCCTAAAGTTGAGTAGGATTCAACATATAAGGACATCTCTATACCATCCAACATCCAATGGTCTGGCAGAAAGAGCAGTCCAAACCTGAAGAGGCAGCTTATGGCTTCACAGGTACCTAACTGTCCCAGATCCTATTTGATTGTAGGACCACCCCGATTGGTGTGACAGTCCTTAACAAGCACATTGATTCATAGACTCATCGAGATGTACATGGACCATATGAAAGCCATAAACTTGCAAATGGTGTGGGAGAAAAATGTGCCCAGTTCCTCAGAACAGTCATCAAAGTTGTTGGAACCCATGGGCTCTCCCTCACTGCCAAGCATTGAAGAGACCTTGGAATCTGAGATGAACAGGGTGGATCTCACCTCATTGACACCCTTGCCACCTGAAGAAGAGAGTGAATTTCTCCTGAAATGCTCTGGGCACAAGAGGGAGGTTCCTATGCATTACACACTGTCTGTATCTGCACAGAGTCAGAGGAACCTGACCCAGTGCTAAAACCTAAGAAAAAGAATCAGTCTATGTCTTTGGACTTGGCGGGGTTGGGCGGGGGGTGGGGGTGGGGGGGGGAGGGGAGGTGGTTGTAGTGATTGTAATAAGGTCAGCCAGGTGGACCTCAGAGAACATGAGTTCATTGGTTGGGGCTGTTATGCTGGTCCAATCAGGGAGCCCTGGCTGGCAGATACAAACAGGAGGGTCAGAGGTTCTGTTCACTCTGAGAGCTGGCTTTGAGGGAGCTGGATCAGGGTCAAGGACTGTCCATGTGTAAATAAAGGGTGACTGGGTGATGGTATACTGGCCTCTGTGGAGTTAGTTGAGCATGCTCAGACAATGAATAGCCTCCATCTGTTTCTCTTAAATGAAGACATTACCGAACTTAGCAATATGATACAGTACCAGATTCAAAACATTAACTCTGTTTCTCTCTCCTCAGATGCTGCCAGATGTGCTGAGGTTCACCAGCATGCTTTGTTTTTGTGGCAATGTGATTAAACAGGCATTTACAGCAAAAAAACACTTTTCAAGGAAGCTAATGTATTAAAGAAACATCAGTTATATTTTTAACATGGAAATCATTTTGAATACGAGCGCCAAGATCATTTTATGCATTTGTAAGGTCTTAAACACAGCTGAGAGGTGAGCCACAATGTTGATCAATCTTTACCCTTTACTCCTGTCATAAATATTGTTGGGATTGCTTGAACTATGACTTCTTGTGTTTTCCCTGACGGGTACAAAGTGAAAGATTTTGGCAATTTTCATCAGTATTCTAGTTCTGTGACCAAGTCGCCATTTATGAGATATTTTCTTGAATTGTTGAATTGTTATTTAATATTCATCCCGTTTATGTTAACTGGAAGCTATTGAAAGGACTTGGTGTCCCTTCTGAATCAGACTGTTACTTTCTCTGTTTTGGGAGTTGCTGATACTTCATTAAGACCAGTTTCTCCTAGAAGAGTTTCTTCAAAGCAGATAAAGAATTAAGTTCCATTACAATAAGGGTTGCAGTTTGTGAAAACTTCCAGACCAGGATGTTTTCACTGAAACTATGAAGATTATGAATCAAATCAGGAAATCTAAGCTTCCAATTGTGAGAGATCATGTGACACAGACTTATGGCTCACAGGACCAGAATTAAAAAGTAGCAGTTAAATCAAAATAGGGATTTGACAGGGAAGGGAAAGTTCTCTGAATTTTGATTAACATTACATGATGGTGTTTGGGAAGAAATAAGATTTTGCTTTGCTGAGGTATTTGAAATCTTTTAAACTGTGTTATAGGTAGGTAGTATTTTTTTCTTTTGCATAACATACTGCTATTTTATTGTTAGATCTGATCCCAGTATGCTTACATTTCAGTGATGTAAGTGATTTTTTTTTTAAATGATCTATCAAGCCAGATTTCATTCTGGGATCTGACTTGTATCTGACTAACATCCACTAGGATGATAATAATGGAGAAGAGCTTTACCGGGATGTTGCCTGGATTAGAGTGTATTTGTTATAAAGAAAGATTGGACAAAATGGGATTGTTTTTGCTCGAGTGTTAGAGGCTGAGGGGCAACCTGATAGAAATATATAAAATTATGGGAGGCATGGATAGTCAGAGGGTGGAAATGTCAAATACTATGGGGTGTAGGTTTAAAGTGAGAGGGGAAAGGTTTAAAGGAAATGTAAGGGGCAGGTTTTTAACACAGAGGGTGGTAGGTGCCTGGAACATGCTATCGGGAGAGGTGGTAGAAGCAGTTATGATTGCAACGTTTAAGAGGCATTAGACACATGAACAGGCAGGGAATAGAGGGATATGGACCATGTGCAAACAGATGGGATTAGTTTCGAATGGCATTCTGGTCGGCACAGACATGGTGGGCTGAAGGGCCTGCTCCCGTGCTGTACTCTTCTATGTTCTGATTGCCTCAACGTTCGTATGGTCAATGGTGAAAACTTGTCTTTATATCTGCCTCTGAAACATAAAACATCTCAAAATGCTTCACAGATGAATTTTAAAACAAAATAGACACACAGCTGTGTAAGAAGGTATTAGGTCAGATGTTGAAAACTTTGATCGTAGAGGTAATAAAAGGGACATGCTAAAGGAGAAAAGTAAGGTAGAGACACAGAGAGATCTCGGCAGTGAGCTCTTCATTGTGGAGTCCAAGCAGCTGAAGATAAAAAGCCAGGATAATTAACGTCAATGATGTGGTGGCTCAGTGGTTAACAGGTTTGATCCCAGCCTCGGGTGACTGGCCGTGTAGAGTTTGCACATTCTCCCCGTGTCTATGTGGGTTTTGTCTGGGTGCTCCATTTTCCTCCCACAGTCTAAAGATGTGTAGGTTAGATGGGTTAGCCATGGTAGTTACAGGGAATGGGGAGAGGGTGCTATACTTGGTGGAATGCTCTTTGGGGAGGCAGTGCAGACTTGATGGGCCGAATGGCCTCCTACTGTTCTGCAGGGATCTGACGTGATGCTGAAACGCTCAGGAAATAGATGAACCCAGACATCTTCAAGGATTGAGGATGCTAAGAGATTATAGTGAGCTGTGAAGTCATGAAAGGATTTAAACTGATGCATTGGGCAAAGCCAGTGTAGGTTAGTGAGTGCAGAGGTGATCATGTATTGATACAAGGCAGCATAGAGTGGGTAAATGAGCCAGTGCAATTTGACATTGAGATGAAAATGAACAAAGTTTGGATTTCACTGCCTTTTCCCACATGAATCATTCATTACTGAACTGTTGTTAAAAAATCCAATTCTCTTGAAAGCAAGGAGGAGATTGCTTGGTTTTCTTCATAATTAAAAAAAAATCATTAATAAAACTATATTCTCTAAAGTAAGATTTTTCAAAGCTAAATGTTTCTCCATATGGGACTGCATTACTAATTTTGGAATCACAACAGATAGCCACTTGAATCCAATCATTAATACATTTGCTGTCTGATTGGATTGCTCTTACAATGTTGCAAAATCCCTATACAGACTGCGTTAGGGATGATTTCCAAAATGAGTATTTAATATTCTGTCAGGCACATATAACCTCTTTAAAACCTTTGTACCTTCTACCATTGTTTCGAACAAGTCCTCGGCAAACTGGGATTAAAATTGTGAGTTGGTTGTTTTTGGCTCAGACTTGATGGGCTGAAGGGTATCTTTCAGTGCCACAGACCGCTATTTTCCGTGGAGCATGGAAGTTGAGGGGTGACCTTTTATAAAGTCACGAGGGGGATACACAAGGTGAATAGACACGGTCTTTTCCTGAGAGTAGGCGAGTCCAAAAGTAGAAGGATATAGGTTTAATGCGAGAGGAGGAAAATTTAAAAGGGACCTAAGGGGCAACCTTTTCACACAGAGGGTGGTGTATATATGGAACATGCTGCCAAAAGGAAATGGTGGAGGCTGGCACAATTAGAACATTTGAAATATATTTGGACATTTACATAAATATAGTCAGAGAGTCAGAGAGATGTACAGCACGGAAACAGACCCTTTGGTCCAACTCGTCCATACCAACCAGATATTTTAAAGTAATCTAGTCCCATTTGCCAGCATTTGGCCCATATCCCTCTAAACCCTTCCTATTCATATACCCATCCAGATGCCTTTTAAATGTTGCAATTGTACCAGCCTCCTCCACTTCCTCTGGCAGCTCATTCCATACATGCACCACTCTCTGTGTGAAAAAGTTGCTCCTTAAGTTCATTTTAAATCTTTCCCCTCTCACTAAACCTATGCCATCTAGTTCTGGTCTCCCCCACCAGAACAAGGGAAAAAACCTTGCCTATTTATCCTATCCGTGCCCCTCATGATTTTATAAACCTCTATAAGGTCACCCCTTAGCCTCCGACGCTCCAGGGAAAGCAGCCCCAGCCTATTCAGCCTCTTGATGTAGCTCAAACCCTCTAACCCCTGGCAACATCCTTGTAAATCTTTTCTAAACCTTCTCAAGTTTCACAACATCCTTCCCACTGCACACAATAGGAAAGGTTTAGTAGGATATGGGCCAAAGGCAGGCAAATGGAATTAGTTTAGTTTAGGATACCTGGTCAGCATGAATGAGTTGGACCAAAGAATCTGCTTCTGTGCTGTGTGACTCTAGATCTCAATGACTCAAAGAATGGAAAAGCTAATTCGAGTGGAACACAATCCTGAGAGGCAATAAATTTGCTTCCAAGAGAAATTATCTGTGTCATTCCAGAGAATTCTGTTGAATTTCCAACATGGCAAAATATCATTCAGCCTGGGTTGTTGATTTCAGTGTCTATATTCAATACAATCCTAATCCTACCCTCTTAACTCTTATTTTACCAGCTTAATTCTATCAGTGATTTCTTCTACAATTTTCTCCCTTATGTACTTAATATGAGATATAGACAGAAATAGCACAGAGAGAAGCCATTCAGTCCATCGTGATAGTGCTATCAGAGAGGCTTGTCATCAGAGTTATTCAATTCGTCCAACTCTGCCCACTTCACCATAGTTCTGTCATTTTCTTTTCCCTTCTCAGGCATTCCATTTCAAAAGCAACATCACAAATCTACTTTCCCCAACCTTTCAGGCAGCTCATTCCAGATCGTGTCCCCACTGACTCTTTTGCAAATTTTCTTAAATCTGTGTCCACTGTTTCACAAATCACCCACCAATGGGAACAGGCTTTCCTTATTTACTTTGCCTACAGTAAATCTGATCAGCTCCTTTACAGCAAATCTATCTCCTGGCCTTCCCAAACAAAAGTTGGTTTAACTTTACAAGCTTCAAGTTAAATAAGTCTGTATGCAACAAGATCTGCTAGGCAAGAGTGAGGACTGTAGATGCTGGAGAACAGAGTCGAGAGTGCTGTGCTGGAAAAGCACAGGCAGTCAGGCAGCATCCGAGGAGCAGGGGAATCGACATTTCGGGTGTAAGTCCTTCATCAGGAATGGGCATGTGGGCCAGGCGTGCTGAGAGATAAATGGGAGAGGGGTGGGGTTGGGGGGAAGGTCGCTGAGAAAGCAATAGGTAGATGAAGGTGAGGGAGAAGGTGATCTATCCACTCCATCCTTCTCTCCAACCTATCACCTTCTCCCTCCTCCATTGCCAAGCCCTTACCACCCGACGCCTGGAGGAAGAACGCCTCACATTCTGCCTTGCGGCCTTGCAACCACACAAGATCAATGTAGATTTCAACAGTTTCCTCATTTCTCCTCCCCGCACATTATCCCAGTTGCAAGCCTCCAACTCGGCACCGCCCTCCTGACCTGTCCATCACCTTTCCCTATCCACT
>NC_057749.1:4767275-4801260 GCF_004010195.1 Chiloscyllium plagiosum
TTCCATTTATCTCTCAGCCCTGAACCACAAGCCTCATTCCTAATGAAGGGCTTACGACCGAAACATCAATTCTCTGGTTCCTAGGATGCTGCCTGACCTGTTGTGCTTTCCCAGCATTACACTCCCGATGTTAGGATAACAAGATCTTGACAATATCCAGGCTCGGGCTGGCAAGCAACAAGTAACATTCACGGCATGTAAATGCCAGGCTATGACCTCCTCTAATAAGAGAAAATCTAACTACTGTCCCTTGGCATTCAATAGTGTTACCATCATGGATTCTCTTACTATCAACATCATGGAGCTACCATTGACCAGAAACTCAACTGTTGAGATTAGAGCTTTTACCCGAAAAGTCGATTTTCCTGCTCCTCAGATGCTGCCTGTCCTGCTGTCCTTTTCCAGCACCACTCTAATCTTGACTCTAATTTCCAGCATCTGTAGTACCCACTTTTGCCCAGAAACTCAACTGGGCTTGCCACCGAAATTACACCTGATGAAGGATCAGTGCTCCGAAAGCTTGTGATTTTAAATAAACCCGTTGCACTATAACCTGTGAACTCTGACTTAAGAGATATGGAACAAAGGGAAAAAGATATAGCGAACCAAACAGAAATTGCTGGAGACACTCAGCTCCAGTTAATGTTTCAATGAGTCGAATGGCCTTACTTCAACTCCTATTTCTTATGGTCTTATGGAGTCCAGTAACCCTACTTCAGAACTGACAGTCGATTGGAAAAGGTGGTATATGTGTTGAAGATAAGGGGAAAGGAGTGAGCAGATAGACAGAGGTGGAACCCAGAGAATAGAAGAGGGTGTGCCAGGGAGAAACAGTGAATGGTCAAAGAGGTTCGAGAGTCTAAATAATCATTTCTACGTTCCTCTTGTGACAATGCTGTGGCTTTCAAAAGATTATTTTGTCTTGGGTTTTTTGAAGATAGGTTGTAAGGCAGAGCCGTTAAGTGAAGATCACTTGAGTAAACAGCTTGGGAGGCCTTGAGGTTTTCTTTTTGAACCTGGACCAATGGAAGCAGCCTGGGTGTGGCCAGCTCTCAGCGACCAGGCTTTCTACTTTTTTAATTTAGTTTTTACATTTAATTTTAAACAGAAACTATTGGGATCTCAAAAGAGCTGGAAGCTTCAGTGAATGTCTGCTGGCTGCAAATCTCTCTGAGTTTTCTCTCGATGATTTTCTTTCCTCCTGGATTGGAGAACTGCATGTGAGTATCTGCGTCTGAATTTCCCTTTGTTTGCCAAAGGGTGTGTTAATGGGATGTTACTGTATTGGAACAGTTAATTAGTGATAGGTACTGTATCTATTATTCTGTTAGATTTCCAATAAAGTTAAATAATTATAAATTCTTATTTCTTTGTTTGTATTTTAACTACAGTGTTTAAATAAATCGTGTTCTGCTTAACGTTGAGTAATTTGACCAGTCGCATCACGCTGTTTCCATGCTGTACATCTCTATGACTCTATGACTCTATGACATCTAGGATAGATACCTTACATCTACCTTTAAAATAAGTAAAAGTTAGGGTCCTGGTGACCTTCTTTAAATATTTTGAGGGAGGCTGGTCTGGTCCCAAGACCATATGTTCTCTCCCAAGAACTGATAATTATCCTGGGGATCTACCCTTCCTGAACCAACACTCTTGAAACAATTGAATTGGCCAATCATTCAAATGCTGTGGATTTTGCTGCGGGATCATTAGCTTTTGCAGTTGCCTTGTGTGTATAACAGTCTCCATCTTGAAGCAGGTCATCACAATCATCATTGAGATCACTTGAGGATGTGCTATTGTGATCTTTATGGCTGTGGCAATAAACTGATCATGAATCCAAGTTCTATCGCCAGGAACTAGACTCAATCTGTAAGGTAACTCTCAGGTTTTCTTTTCTCCCCAATAACAGCGCAAATTGTAAAATGGCTGACTTCTTTACGAATGCCCACCAGAAATGTGGCTATCTAATTGGATTTATTAGATAGAAATATGAAAATACAGGTCAGTTATCCATCCCATTCTGCCATTCAGTAAGATGAAGACGATTGTGTATCGCAATTCCTTGATTCTAGGTCAATGAGATGTATCCTTCAGATGGACATTGTTAGCCCACGTTATTGTTGAAAAAGAAATCAGCTATTTTCCAGCGCCTTCCCAGCTTCACTGGCTTCTTATGATCACATTTTTTAAAAAAATGTTTTGGAGCGAATATCCGTAGCAACCTGCTTCAACTGTTTCATGTCAGATTCATGAGAATTATACTTGCATGGAGTGACTGCACTCATCTGGAAAAATAAAGGGGCTTTTTTCTATCGAAAATAGACGGCCGAGCTGTGTCTGGAGAGAGATTTTTAGGATTATGGAAGGATTTTACAGAGTGCATGTTGAGATTTTTTTATTCACTGGTGAGACGTTAGCATCACCCACTGGCCAGCCCTAGCTGCCCTTGAGAAGGTGGTGGTGAGCTACCTTCTTGAACTACTAAAGTCTATTTGGTGCAGTACACCCACAAAGCAATTAGGGTGGCAGTTCCAGGATTTTGACCCAGGGACACTGACGGAACAGTTATGTCTGGGGAATGGCTTGGAGGCGAACTTGCAAGGGGTGGTGCTCCCACATGTGAGAGAGAGAAAAATTAGGGAACTTGTAATGAGCAAAGGATTGTGATGTTGTGACTTTTTGTAGAGAAGTATCTGCCTTTAATCAAATCTGAGAGAATAAAGGAAAGGCTGCTACAAGTCACCTGACTATAAAGGTGAATGCTCGAAATGGATTGCCTAGAGACATTCTCAGGGATGTAAGGAGCTATTGGAATTCCAGAAAATAGACAATGAAAATGAGAAGATTCTAGCTTCAGAGAGAAAAGGCAGATGGGAGAAAGAACTTCAAAGAAACTCTGCATAATTGCCTTCTTTGCTTTACTGAGCCTTTGATTCCTGAAATTTAACACACCATTATTTTGCACTTTTGAACTGCGCTAAGAACAGTGAGCAGACCTCCAAGAAGAAGGCTTTATAAGCGACCCTCAGAGGGGTGTTTTGACCCAGAGGAACAAGTAGAGATTCCATCTTGAACAATCTAAGACGAAATTATGGGGAAATGACGGCCTTGTGGTATCATCGTTGAACTGTGATCCAGAAAGCCTCGTAATGTTCTGGGGAGCCAGGTTCTAATCCTGTCACGGTTAAGGGCGGAATTTGAGTTGGAGTTGGAGTCCACGTTGAGGCTGGGAGACCAAGTCCACACTGAGGCCAGGAGTCTGGGTTCCTACTGAGGCCGGGAGACTAAGTCCATACAGAGGCCAGGAGTCTGCACTGGCTTTCAGCCCTGACATCATCGATGCAACCCAAAGATGGGAGGTTTAAAAAAAGGGAAAAGGAAAATCTCAGAAAGGGAGAGGCAAAAATAGAAAAGAAATGGATGGAGCAGATGAGCTCCAGCTCAGGAGTCCTCCTCCACTGCCATCTTGGAGAAAGGTGCTTGAGTTGAATTGAAAAGCTTCATCTGAAGGGAAATTGGGTGAATACATGAGGGAGAAAGGAATTGAAAAACATGGGGGGAGGTGGGCTTGTCTGAGCAATGGCTTTCTCCACATTAACATATATGTAAAGTGAAAGCGTGAATGATCAAATTTAAAAACAGAAATTAATTTGCTCCATTATAAAATCCATTAGAAATTAAATCCGATGCAGAAATCTGTTGAAAGATGAAAATTTACCGAAATGAATAAATAGACTTTCAACCTCCCATTATCTTATGAAAGAATACTGCAAAGCAAAATTGTGAATTAATTGAAGTAAGACTAAACACGCATCTCTTTAATCAAGTTATCTTCGAATAACACATTGAATGTTTCTCACTGTTAAATCCAAATGTCTAACTCAACAATGTCCCCGAGTCCTATCTCACATTGTCTGGTGAGCACACTCTACTCACGGCTTCTAATCTCTGGGCTGTCACAGGCATAATCTATTGATGGCTGAGATGACAAAAGGAAGGTCCCTATAACTACGAAACACTGAGGAGTAGAATAAAGAACAATCAATGAGCAGACAGTTCTCTGGAGATCCCCAGGCAATGGAGCAATATTGTGCTTGGTTAGCTCTGAAATTCAAAGTTGCTATATTTGTGTTACACTTCTCTCTTCAGTCAAGAATTGGGAGGTGTCGGAAATATCGCACCTCACCATTCACAATGACGCTGAGGGGAGAGAATCAACACAAAGAATGATGAATTCAATTTGAACGCATCATTAACCTGCTGACGCCATGGGCAATCTTCCAGTCACAATGCCCTCAGTAGGGTCTTACTTGGCAAATGGGCTTTAAAAGCTGATTCACTTCCTTTTATCTCAGCATTGCACGTCCAGAACAACAAATCCCAAGGAGAGGCTCAGAAAGCTTTGTGCCTTAGATTATTTTCCAAAGTACGTTTGTAATTTCTCTGCGTCCGATTTATAACAGAATATATGCAAAAACATAGCCGTGTTGATAGAGACATGATAACCAAGTCATCCAATTAACACAACATGAATAAAGATTGCTCTATTCTTTTATGCTGCGTTTCCCATTTTGTATGATGCCGTTCCACAGACAAACCCTTCACTGATGTCTTTGATCACAGCATTAATTCTTCACAATCCCTTTTCAGAGTTGGGGGCGGGGGAGGTGCTGTGATGTGCTTCTGTTGTAGCAAGATCATCAAAAATAAACCTTTACTTGGAAATGATTCGAAGATGCTGGTGTTGGACTGGGGTGGACAAAGTTAAAAATCACACAACACCAGGTTATAGTCCAATAGGTTTAATTGGAAGCACACTAGCTTTCAAAGAGCCACAACACCTGGTGAAGGCGTGCTGCTCCAAAAGCTAGTGCTTCCAAATAAAACTGTTGGCCTATAACCTGGTGTTGTGTGATTTTTAACTTTACTTGGAAATGCTTTGTTACTAGTAGTGATTGTGCACTTTAAGCCATTGTAAGGAAGACCATTTTATAGAATATTGTTTAACTTAATTGGGTAAATTCAACTCATAATTTACCTTTCACCCCAGTATTACACAATAAATGTGCCAAGTCCATTGAGCACTATAAGGCAGACAGGACCTGACTGACACCTGGTTCCAGTAGCTGACAGCTGGATGCAGAAGACCATTAGGGGCCTACAGGGTCTAGATGCCAGCATTTTGTTGGCGTTGTGCGTGTGGACTGCATTCCATATTGGTTTCCTTTGGTAAGTCTTTCGGTACCCATCGACTGAAGCATGGACTCGTCCAAATTCTGCATGCAGGCTGCGTTCCCTTGCCAACCAATGACAAGGTACATGTGACTAATGGGAATTGGAGAGACAGTCATTGGGAATCAGAGAGGGCCTTTAGGTAGAATGAATATAAGGAGAAAGTGAGGACTGCAGATGCTGGAGATCAGAGTCAAAAAGAGTGGCGCTGGGAAAGCACAGCCGGTCAGGCAGCATCCAAGGAGCAGGAGAGTCAACATTTCAGGCATAAGCTCTTCATCAGGAATGTGGCTGATGTAGGGCTTATGCTCGAAATGACGACTCTCCTTCTCCTCGGAAGCTGCCTGACCGGCTGTGCTTTTCCAGTTCCACAGTTTTTGACTCTGAGAATGAATGTAAGGACAGGTAAAGTGTCTAGAAACAAGAGGAGAAAAAGGAGTAGCATAGACGAGGGAGCGACAGCTACGTCAGTTGCATTCCATAGGCAGTGAAGCTTTCTGGTAGGTCTGCCATTATGTGGACATTACCAACACTTGTCCAGTGGCTTCTCAAAAATACCACTGGCACAGGAGATGCCTGGCGGATATGCACTGAGTGGTGAATTGTTGCAGGAATGCTGCACGGTTAAGATGGTTTCCCAAGTGAAGGTTGATTTGTGATTTATTGTCACATGTGCTCTACAATGAAGAGCACGGTAAAACACAGCGAACAGCTTCAATCCAGCGCCGTTCGAATACTTCAAGAATAAGAAGACAAAGCTGAAAGAAGGTCCATCTTTGTTCCTCCATCATAACTCCCGAGCCCTCAGCACCCTGGCTGATGACACCAACCCTGCCACCTATTCCGGATCCACTAATGTTGGAGTTGCCACTCTTCAGGGGGCATCACTTTGTCGCTGGGCCCTCCTCATTGATGGCTGCCAATGCTGGATCCTGTGCTGGATCCATGCTTACGCCACAACCACGAACTCCTACCAGGCCTACTGCAACCAGGATCTGCCATCACTGCCTCACCGATAACCAGGAGCCCCCATTCCGGGTCTACAACAAACAGGTCCTGCCGCCACTGCCTCACCGATAACCCCTGGAATCTCTCAGTCCAGGCCTACAACAACCAGGATCTGCTGCCACGGCCTCACCGACAACCAGGAGTGCCTGCTCTGGGCCTAAAGCAAACTGGTGTCCCCGCTTTGGGCCTATAGCAACCAGGAGCCCCTGCTCTGGGCCTATAGCAACCAGGAGTCCCTGGCTCCTCTGCCAGACCAGGAAACATCTCACCAAGGGTCCCGCTCCCCTCTGTGATGGCAGCCCCACACCCCCCTTTGCCAGCGCTGACAGAAAGGTGACAAAGAAAAAGAAAAAGAAAGAAGACATTAAAGGTAAGGAAAGAAGGGAGAAAGCAGCCAACCAGAGCAGGCAGGCCCAGAACATTTCCTAAATCGCCTCCGCAACTATTTTGGAGGTTTATGTGTGTAGGAGGTGAAGAATGTCACAGGTAGTAGGGCAGGTAGTTAATGAAGTCTGTTTGGTGAGATATATGTGAAACCTCACTAGGCCCCGCAACGAGAATCTCTTCCAAAACAACCTGACATAATTCACACTTAGCAAAGAAACTACAAGCTTCGAGTCTCCTGTCTCACATCCTGATTAAATGGCTCCAGCTATTGCCATAGCTACCAAATGCATTTTGTGGTAAATAGCAGGTCCCCAGTGATTTGGGGCTGGGGGTGGGAATTGTGGATCTATAATCGGCTTTAACTGTGATTCTCACTCATTGCTTTTTCATTACTTTTATACAATTTCTAAAAAAAAATCCAATAATCATTGAAACAAAGTTTTATCAATGTTATGTAGAATGATGATGACTCCTGTACCTTGAGGCATAGTCTAGATTTAAATCATCGTAGACTGTCTCATAAGTTCACAATACAATACTCTTATAAATATTAAATGAAATAAAACAGCAGTCTAGGAATCCCATGAGTTCATCCCACCAGTCGCTCTGAAGCCCATTAGCAATTGACCTTATTGAGTTAGCGTAACATTTTCGACAATCTTTCAGCCACAGACTGCTAACCTTAAAAAGACAGAAATAAATGTAACAGGAATAGGAGCAGGGCAGATGGTGAATAATTAACCGTGACCATTGCTTCTGGCGCATGTCAACTGCATGTTACTGCTAACTCATATGATCAGAAGATGTATGTTGTATTGACTGTACCCTTTGAGTGGTATTGGTGTTGGTAGACAGGACGAGTGCAAAACTGTAAAGGAGCAGCACCAGTGAATGCTCACCCTGCGGTACGTAAAGAAACCCTCTTAAAGGGAGCTGCTTTTTGTCTGCAACAACTTCTGGAGATCTTCATGGATCTCATCCTGATGTGTGATAAAAACGGCAGGTCTGAGAAAAGCGCAGGCTCCAAGGCTGCACAGGGGAGGCCTTGGTTATGGAGATGCACAGGAACAGAGATACTCTCTGTTCATAAAGAGCTAAGACGCCTTCCAGATCAAGACACAATGAGATGACTAAATGCAGATAACCAAAGCAGCTCATGCTCAGAGTCAAGCCTAGAGGATCTGGACATAGTGCCACAATAAGCTCAAATAATTTCACACTAAGCTGTCAAGGTCAGTGAGTGCATTTTTAAATGCTGTTTTCCATTAATTGCGCCACTGATCTTTGCCACTACTCAAATGCACTTTACCTCCATCATTCACCGGTTACTGATATATACTGTCTTATCAACCTTGTTCAGGGCTTTTATAAGCTCTGGAGCAGGTGAGACTTCAACCCAGGCCTCCTGGCTCAGAGGCAAGAGCACTACTACTGCATCTGTGATTCTCAGACACACTTGTTACTTGTACAGTTTGTTTTATTTAACCTATTTTCGAGTCAACCTGTGCAGAGATGTAGGGCAGGTAGTCAATGAAGTCTGTTTGGTGAGATATATGTGAAACCTCACTAGGCCTCACTAGGCCCCATGACGAGAATCTCTTCCAAAAAAACCTGACATAATTCACACTTAATAAGAAACTACAAGATTTGAGACTCCTGTCTCACATCCTGGAGCAGGTGGGACTGAACCTGGGACTCTATTCCAGGCGTCAGGACACTACCACTATTCCACAAGATGGCACTCCCTTGTTACTTGCATTTTCAAAATTAACCTATTTTTCTAATCAACCTGTTTAGAGATGTTATTAAACCTGTCTGGAGCAAGTGGGGTCGAACATGGACCTCCCAGTCTAGGGGTAGTGACACTACCACTGCACTACAAGGGGACACTTATTACTTGTATACTCTTGGCATTTAATTTAATGCAGGTGGTTCTGGATGTAGGTTTGCTCACTGAGTTGGAAGGTTTCTTTTCAGACGTTTTGTCACCATACTGAGTAACATCATCAGCGAGCCTCTGGATGAAGCACTGGTGGCATAGGTCTGCTTTCTATTTATGTGTTTAGGTTTCCTTGGGTTGGCGATGTCATATCCTGTGGTGATATCATTTCCTGTTCTTTCCTCGGTGGTGGACACTACCTGGGGATTGGCCCAATCCCCTATAAATAGTCCCATTCAAGCATGCTACCTTAATTTGGTTTGTTAAGTTTCTTTTAAAGTTTAGTCATTTTGTTACAATGTGTTAGTACCACATCTTTCAAGTGGGGTACTTATTTCTTTAGGATTAGTTCAAAGTGATATAAAAATGCTGACTAAAAGAACTTAGTTGGCTTAGAGAGTATAGTCAGATCGCGACAGTTCCACTCTTATGCAATCCTACGCTATAAGAAAATCATGGAAGAATCATAGAATCCCCACAGTATGGAAACAGGCCATTTGAGCCAACACTGACTCTCCAAACAGTAAAGCCAACAGACCCATTCCCCTTACCTTATTACTCTATATTTACTCGCGACTGATGCACCAAACCTACACATCCCTGAAACACTATGGACAATTTAGTATGGCCAATTCACCTAAACTACAAATCTTAAATGATGCTGTAATAACAGCACTGTTTAAACTAATGGGGCTGGAATCACATTATAACCAATACACTCTTTAAAAATTTGTGCTTTAGAAACACTGTCCCCAATTCATCAATCATGTTATAGTGAATTCATGTTAACAAAACGCGCGTTATAGCAGAACGACCTGTACATGCTTGTGATGTGTAACTGTTTAAATAAACATAAAAGCATGGTTAAACTTGGCTCCTGTTCCACCTTTCAGCCACTGGCTCTCTGAAACACAACTTCAGCTCCGAGCAGTCACAACTCAGAAATGACATTCTCAACTCACCTCATTCCCAGCTTCACATCAAGTCTCACAAATTGCACACACTGACAGCCATTCATAGCAGATTGCATGGCACCCACTAGCAGACTTGCCCATCTCTGACAAGACAACAGGGCTCTCCGGCAGAGGGAATGGATGGTCACCAGTCGGAATGGACATGTCTTTTCTTACATGGAGGAAACAGCAGGATGCCACTGTTGCAGTGCCCAGTGCTGAGGCCTGGGAAGCTGACAATGTCTCCTGACAAGTCCAAAACAAGTGATGAAAATCAACAGCCAATCAATGGAAAGTTGCTCTGTGATGTATTTCCTGACTGAAACACTACAGTTCCATTCTCGTGTTGACTCTTACAACCTTTCACTTTGAAAATGCTCTCACCTCCTCCCTACCGACTGTGTCTTTAGACATGTTTATGATGACCTGAAACAGCCACACTAATGGGTTGTTTCTGCCTTTGTAATTTAAAAGTATCATATGAACACAAGCTGTTAATGATGACGCAGTAGTCCATTATTTCTTGAATGGTTGTGTAATTAAGATGTTCATAATAATAGAGGTCATGAAACTATCAAGTATTGTCTTAAAGACTGATCTGATTTATTAATATCCATCAGGAAGAAACCATCCATTCCTTACCTGGTCTGGCCTACATGCGTCTCCAGACCCAAAGCAATGGGGTTGACTCTTCATTGCCCTCTGAAATAGCCTGGAAAGACATTCTGTTCAAGGGCAAATGGGCATAGGCAAAACATGCTGACCTAACCAAGAACGTCTGCATCCCAGAAACAAATAGAACTAACATTCCAGAAGGAGTATCAGAGGCTGAGGGGTGACCTTATTTATAAAATCATGAGGGGCATAGGTAGGGTGAACAGCCAAGGTCTCTTTGGCAAAAGTGAAGACTGCAGATGCTGGGGATCTGAGTCGAGAGTGTGGTGTTGGAAAAGCATAGCCGGTCAGGCAGCATCCGAGGAACAGGAGAGTCAATGTTTCAGGCAAAACCAAGGTCTTTTTCCCAGGGTAGAGAGCACAGGTTTAAAGTGAGAGAGGAAAGATTTAAAAAGGACTGGGTGGCGGGTGGCGGGGGGGTGGGGGGTGCAAACACTTTCTTGCAGAGGGGGTAGTACGTGTATGGAATGAGCTGCCAGAAGAAGTGATGGGGGCTGGTACAATTACAACATTTAAAAGGCACCTCGATGGGTATATGAATAGGAAGGGTTAAGTGGGTTATGGGCCAAGTGCTGGAAAATGGGACTAGATTAATTTAGGAGATCTGGTCAGCATGCATGAGTTGGACTGAAGGGTCTGTTTCTGTGCTGTACATCTCTATGACTCCTTGACTAGGGTGGTTCATGGGAAAAAAAAAGCCCGGAAAAGCACCTTCTCAGGATTGAAGGGCAGACAATGAGCCCTCGTTCCTGAAGAAGGGCTAATGCCCGAAACGTCGATTCTCCCGTTCCCTGGATGCTGCCTGGCCTGCTGTGCTTTTCCAGCAACACATTTTCAGCTCTGATCTCCAGCATCTGCAGACCTCACTTTCCCCTCAGACAATAAATGTAGTCTTGCTAATCATGTTTTGTATTCTATGACCAAATTAAAAGGAGAGGCCAGAAAGGATATTTCACATGCTGGGATATTTTTAAAGATTTACACTTCACATTCCTCATGGTTTCTCTAATTGCCTGCACAATGAAGAAGTATTAAGGAATTGAAGTCATCCTTACAATTTCTTCCTCTGTGGCTGTATTTCCATGGCAACCATACTCCCAGAACAATAAGGGAGGAAAATGAATGATCTCCTGCAGAGATTCAACAATGGTTCACCACTTACCGGATCTGGAGTTGCCTCTTAATAGTTTCTTATTGCTGTAGATTTACAGTTTAAAAGCCATTTCTAGCTCATTATACATTTTTGATGTTTTAATGTATTGAAGAAATTGCCATCCTAGACATGCAACAGGAGAAGGAGAGAGTAGAGTCGCACCAGAATTCTGAAGGTTTTCGAATGGCTTGCTTTGTCAAAGTTGTCATGGGATTGTACCAGAAATGATAGCCTCCTCAATTAAGAATAAAATTGAGTTCAGAGAAAGCTCAGCAAATCAATTAGCATCTCAGGAGAGGGAAGGAATCCAACCATCCAAAATCAGCCAGGCCTACATGTGACTCCAGACCTTCAGCCAACGTGACCCTTGATTCTGAACCACCTCCTGAAATGGCTGATCAAGCCCCTTCAGTTCATGGTTGCTTAGGGAACATGACCCTTGATTCTGAACCACCCTCTAAAATGGCTGATCTTAGGGATGCACTTCAATTGCTGGCCTGGAGATCAATGCCTACATTCCATGAAACAATAAAGGTAAATAGAGTTCATAGCTGAAAATGTGTTGCTGGAAAAGCGCAGCAGGTCAGGCAGCAACCAAGGAACAGGAGAATCGACGTTTCGGGCATAAGCCCTTCTTCAGGAATTCTTCAGCCCTTCCTGAAGAAGGGCTTATGCCCGAAATGTCGATTCTCCTGTTCCTTGGATGCTGCCTGACCTGCTGCGCTTTTCCAGCAACACATTTTCAGCTCTGATCTCCAGCATCTGCAGCCCTCACTTTCTCTCAAAAATAGAGTTCATAGGTCAAACAAAGTTCAAGTTAGGTCCTAACCATTTTGTGGAACCTCATATTGTAATAACAAGGGGGAGGCAATGCCCTGGTGGTATTATCACTCGACTATTAATCCAGAAACTCAGCTAATGTTCTGAGGACCCAGGTTCAAATCCCCCAAGGCAGATGGAGGAATTTGAATTCATTAAAGGAATTATGGATCTAAAAGTGAACATGAACCCATTGTTGATGGTTGCAAAACCCATCTGGTCCACTAATGCCGTTGAGGGAAGGAAACTGCCATCCTTACCTGGTCTGGAATACTGTGTTCAATTCTGGTCTCTCTGTTGTAGGAAAGATGTTGTTAAACTTGAAATGGTTCAGAAATGATTTACAAGGATACTGCCTGGGTTGGAGGGTTTGAGCTACAGGGAGAGGTTGAATAGGCTGGGGCTGCTTTCCCTGGAGCATTGGAGGCTGAGGGGTGACCTTCTCGAGGTTTATAAAATCATGAGAGGCATGGATTGTATAAATAGACAAGGTATTTTTCCCAGGGTAGGGGAGTCCAAAACTAGAGAGAGAATTAAGTTGAGAGGGGAAAGCTTTAAAAGAGATCTAACTGGCAACATTTTTACACAGAAGGTGGTGTGTGTATGGAATGAGCTGCCAGATGGAGTTGTGGAGGCTGGTACAATTACAACATTTCAAAGATATCTGGATGGGTATATGAAAAGAAAAGGTTTAGAGGGATATGGGCCAAATGCAGGCAAGTGGGACGAGATTAATTTAGGATATCTGGTCAGCATGGATGAGTTGGACCAAAGGGTCTGCTGCTGTGCTATACATCTCTATGACTCTTTATGGCACATGATTCCAGACCCACAGTGATGTGGTTGACACATAACTGCCTTCTGGGCAATTAAGGATGGGCAATAAATGCTGACCTGGCACATGAATGAAGAAAGAGAAACAAAATCTAACCTTCTCCCCATGGCCCAGAATGCAAAGTTATCGCTGTCCTGATGGGTTTTCAAAATCCCCATTCAAAATATAACAACATACTCCATAAATTGTAACAAACCTACTGTATATAGTCCAAATAACCCCCTCTCTCATACGTTTTGTTCAGTTCAGACATCCATTTTGTTACCCTTTGAGTCCACCTTTGCAGCATTACCAGTGTGAAACTGTATCAGCACTTGTGGGCGGCACGGTGGCACAGTGGTTAGCACTGCTGCCTCACAGCGCCAGAGACCCGGGTTCAATTCCCGCCTCAGGCGACTGACTGTGTGGAGTTTGCACGTTCTCCCCGTGTCTGCGTGGGTTTCCTCCGGGTGCTCCGGTTTCCTCCCACAGTCCAAAGATGTGCAGGGTCAGGTGAATTGGCCATACTAAATTGCCCATAGTGTTAGGTAAGGGGTAAATGTAGGGGTATGGGTGGGTTTCGCTTCGGCGGGTCGGTGTGGACTTGTTGGGCCGAAGGGCCTGTTTCCACACTGTAATCTAATCTAAATCAAACTACTTGTGACTCTTTGCAGTTTAAGTCCACTTTATAAAGATGCCCAAAGTCCTTCCTCTCCTGCGAACAAATATCCATTTCGACGCTTATAATTTCATTTTCATTTTACCTTTTTCTCATTGAATACAGTTCACCACAATTCCCTGTCCTAGCTTAACGAATGGGAACGATGGATTCAGGAGATCACTGTGAAGACAATTATTTGCAGACACTGTCCATGACTTTTGAGTTCTGTCAGATTCAGGCAGTGTATTGCTACAGGATATTCCCTCAGATCTCTTCCTTTCATAAAGTTTCACCTTTCACTTCTTTTCAGAATCAGTTTGAGCATTACTTGGTCCAGATTCTAAAGCTTTGTCTCTCACATCTTTCATGGCTTTAGCTTCTTTGTTCTGTTGTTTGGGGGAAAGATTATTTCGACTAACCAAACAGCAGAGTCATCTATCACTGGCTTAAATGCTTATGGTTCACTTTGTTACCTTAAGAATCATTTTAAACACACACTGACAATCAGTTAAAAAAAAATCTTGGTACTTTTAAAAAAAAATCTTATTTCTGAATTACTTTTGCTTCGTTTTCTGAATTAGCACAATTTATTTGCTCCCACAGGAACAAAGATATCGTCTAAAGGCTTCAGGGCCCTGGAGCAACATTGAGATAATGTCATGAAGCTGCACATCACTGAGCATAAATAGCACAGTGTGTGAGAAGATTAAAACTCTCTGAAAGTCTCATATGAGCACATGAACATATAAATAAGATAGATTAGTCCTCACCCAGTGTAACGACATCATAAGTCATATGACACCAGATTATAGCCTATCAGGTTTGTTTGAAATCACAAGCTTTCAGAGCACTGCCCCTTTGTCAGGTGAAGTCATTTCATTTTCACTCTTAAATTAAAATGTTCTTGAAGGAATTTCTATTGTAACTCAAAGGAGCCAGTCACAAGGCTTTATGGATGGAGAAAAAGAACAAGCCTTCTACTGCTAATTCTCAGAAAAAGGATAAAAATTTAATGCTTCTTTTTGGGCTGCCAGACACACAAATGCACACACAACAGCATAAATGCACACACAGAATGCATACAAAAACACATATACCTGCGCGCGTGTACACACACACACAAATACACACACATACCTGCACATACACATGCACACACACAAAGAACGCACACACACAAAGAATGCACACACATACATACACACATATACCTGCACACACACATAAATACACATATATACCTGTGCACGCGCGCACGCACACACACACAAATGCACACACATACCTGCACATACACATGCACACACACAAGGAACACACACACGCATATACACACACATACCTGCACACACACACAAATGCACACACATACCTGCACATATACAAGCACCCACACAAGGAACACACACACGCATATACACACACATACCTGCACACACACACAAATGCACACACATACCTGCACATATACAAGCACCCACACAAGGAACACACACACGCATATACACACACATACCTGCACACACACACAAATGCACACACATACCTGCACATATACATGCACACACACAAGGAACACACACACGCACATACACACACATACCTGCACACACACGCACAAACACATGCACAAACACAAGGACAAACACACATACAAATACACACACATACGTGCACACACACATGCACATGCACACGCATGCACACTTGCATACACACATTAACATACAATATTTAAGAAAGAGAATGAAGAAAAGGAAGGCAAAATAATATGATATAAAATATTTTTAAAAAATAGAAAATAAAATCATATTTTAGAATGCTTGGAGACTTTGAGGCATAAGATTTAGACACAAAGTCAAAATTGTTTCTTTGATGTCTTAGACCATTAGCAGTAGCGAATGTTGCTGCTACACTTTGAATTCTGTGTTCTGCTGTCTCTTGGTCATCTGTATTGTCACTGAGAGGCAGAGAAACAGCAATCTCACTGTGCAGAATAGATCACGGTGATGTGGGAATTTATTGTGTTCAAATTGTTTGCCAAGTGTCCTACATTACAACGGCACCTACACTTCAAAAGTACTTCAATCCCTTGAAAGCATTTTGTGATATCCTGAAGCAGTGAAAGGCACTATATAAGTTCATATCTTTTCTTTAAATGAGAATCACCCATCTTTGTCAATTCTTGGGAAATTCTCAGTCTGTGAGGAAGAGATAGGCGAGAATGCCTGGCATGTTGTTTTCAGGCGGACAATGAGATTGAATTTTCAGGACCCATAGACAGACATTCAGCCCGTACAATGATGATCTATTGTGCTTTTTGCACTTCTCTGGGAGATCCCTAAGCACTTCACAATCGATTACTTTTGAAGTGCAGTTAATTTATTTTGGAAGCAAGTGTGGCAGCTAATTTACACAAAGCATGACCCGCAAAAAGAAAAGATAAATAGCTACCTAATATATTCCAGGCATTGATCAAGAGATTAATCTTAGACAGAGTATAGAGTCATAGAGTTGTGCAACATGGAAACAGATCTTTCAGTCCAACCCATCCATGCCGACCAGATATCTAAACCTAATCTAGTCCCACCCGCCAGCACCCGGCCCATTTCCCTCTAAACCTTTCCTATTCATATACCCACCCAGATGCCTTTTAAATGGTGTAATTGTACCAGCCTCCACCACTTCCTCTGGCAGCTCATTCCATACACACACCACCCTCTGCATGAAAAACTTGCCCCTTAGGTCTCTTTTATATCTTTCCCCTCTCACCTAAACCTATGCCCTCTAATTCTGGGCTCCCTGACCCCAGGGAAAAAAACCTTGTCTATTTACCCTATCCACGCCCCTCATGATTTTGTAAGGTCACCCCTCAGCCTCCGACGCTCCAGAGAAAACAGCCCTAGCCTGTTCAGCCTCTCCCTATAGCTCAAATCCTCCAACCCTGGCAACATCCTTGTAAATCTTTTCTAAACCCTTTCAAGTTTCACAACATCCTTCCGATGGGAAGGAGACCAGAATTGCACGCAGTATTCCCTGTTCAGCTTTGAACGAGTGCCATGGGTACTTTGACATGGGCCTGGGTAGGTTCGGTACGCTATTTCGCATTCAGAGGACGGTGTATCAGGCATGTCAGTATCCTCTGTACTGAGAGGTCAGACTACATTCTTGGGTGGATGGGTTGTGAGTCAGAGGCAGGAATGCATGCTCTCCGTGGCAAGTCACATTGATGAATTAGGGCGGCATGGGGCATGGTTTTGGCCGAATCTCAATTTCATTGGGTTTCCTGAAAGATTTCACACTGCGCCGTCCAATGGATTCTCGCTCCACATCTTACCAAACCTGATTCAGTCACTACCTACCCCATTCTGCCTCTCACCCCACCCAGGATGATTCACCGCTGCCAGGATAGCCTGGAATTTGTTGGCATCTCAGGATCAGGTGCCAACCAGACAAGGGTTAACAGTCAGGAACTGCCCTGGATGGGTCATAACATTTACCTCAGGCAGGGCAGAGTCAGGGAATTTGATACCACAGTTTGCGGCAAGGATTTGGAAGTGATAGAATCCTTACAGTATGGTAGCAGGCTATTCAGACCATCAAGACCATGCTGACCCTCTGAAGAGCATCCCACCCAGACACACGCCCCTTAACCTATCCCCTTAACCTTGTATTTCCCAAGGCTAATCCACCCAGACTACACATTGTTGGACTGTGGGAGGAAACCCACGCAGACACGGGGAGAATGTGCAAACTCCACATCGACAGTTTCCCAAGAGTGGAACTGAACCTGGATCCCTGGCATTGTGAGGCAGCAGTGCTAATCACTGAGCCAACATGCCACCTTGCTTGTGGTGCAGAATGAGGTGTCCTCTTTCCTTCAGGACTGGCAGGGTAGACCACAACATCAGACCATGCCACCTGAGTCAGTGTGTTCTGAGGCACCTGGAGGAATGTCCAATAGAGTAGGATTCCACCAGCATAAATGCCACCATTTTAGCTCTGATACCACATACTCACAGTGTCTCTGTTACTCCACTCACCTCCCATCAAGTCTCTTTCGTGACCATTCTCACTATTGCCTACAATAATGCCTCACATCTTACCCCTTTGCTCTCACCCACTCCAGTACCCATCACCCTGCACGCCATCTGCGCTGCCCACTCTCATTGGGCTCCTCCTTACCTGCATTGACAGTAACCTGCACTTCCATTTCCCATGGGGAGTCAATGGCCTCGGGGTATTATCGCTGTACTGTTAACCCCGACACCCAGATCATGCCCTGAGGACCTGGGTTTGAATCCTGCTATGGTAGAATTTGAATTTATTTTTTTAAAAGTCTGGAATTAAGAGTTTAATGATGATGATGAATCCACTGTCAATTGGTGGAAAACCCATCTGGGTCACTAATGTCCTTCAGGGAAGGAAACCGCCATCCTTATCTGGACTGGCCTACACGTGACTCCAGACTGACAACAATGTGGTTGACTCTTAAGTACTCTCTGGGTAATTACAGATGGGCAATAAATGCTGGCCTACTGAGTGATGCACTCATCCTGTGAATGAGTTAAAAAGAATACCCGTCTCATCTCACTCCAGAAGGAAAGCAGCCCACAATAGAGCAGGGACATTCGAGATGGATGGTGGGCTGCCCAACATTTAGCTCCTTACCCTTCATGATGAGAAGATCCTTATGCTGACTGCTCCAAGTGGCTGAGTAACTGTGTCCAAGCCCTGGGCTGGTATCGGAGGCTGGCCTTGAGTTATTATGCTCGGACCCCCTGCTTAAACACCATCTCCCTTTACTTGACTGACGACTGCTGATAATTATGACAAGGTTTTGTGCCTGCACTGGATGCCAAAGCAATGCAGCAGCGAGTCTGATATCTCTGGCTGAGGGACAGGTGCAAAATGGCAAGGCAGGGTTGCTGTGAGCATCCAAGGAGGTTTACAGTCAGTGAGTGCTAAGAGAGCAACTGACTAATCTGGAGATGGAGCCTGATCCAGTCCATGAGCTGACTGTGTGCCTCTGTGTGTAAAGTCTCTTTGCACCAGCATTACAATGATGGTCAACCAGTTGTGCTCCAAGATGGCAGGAATCAAGTAGAGAAGCATACAGTGAAGGGACTGGCAATGTGCCGTGAGCCTGGCATGCGTCAGATGTATTGCTCATCTCTGAGAGATAACATTTAATATATAGGCCAAGATACAGTGGAGACACTTAGAGCTCTAAAAAACCACAATTCTCAAGTTTGGAGAAGATTTGTAACTCAGGTTGAGGCTCTGGATGTAAGTTTGCACCCTGAGCTGGAAGGTTCGTTTTCAGACGTTTCGTCACCATACTAGGTAACATCATCAGTGAGCCTCCGGTGAAGCACTGGGGTTATGACCTGTTTTCTATTTATGTGCTTAGGTTTCCTTGGGTGGTGTCATTTCCGGTGGCGATGCCATTTCCTGTGTTGGTGATGGTATTTCCTGCTCTTTTTCTCAGAGGGTGGTAAATGGGGTCCAAATCAATGTGTTGTTGATAGAGTTCCAGTTGGAATGCCATGCTTCTATGAATTCTCATGTGTGTCTCTGTCTGGCTTGTCCACAATTTAAGTACTTAAACAAATAACACACACTTTTAACGACTAGACATATCTCAATCATTGTCTTTCATTACTCTGATTCCTGTAACGAAACCCAAACATTATTACCTGGGAGAGTTTGCAGCTTAAACAGTTCGATGTTTTCACCACCTCCTGACAAAGGGCACTTTCTTACAACGTGAGCCTTCGAAGTGTTGTTGGACAAAGGGGCTTCTTCAGGCTTTATATACACAAATCTCTGTGCCAAGTACATGCCTTGCTTGGAATTATCATTGCACATGACCAATCCTGAATGCTTTGTCCAAATGTATGCAGGCCTTATTTGGACTTATCTGTGCATGTGAGCAATCCCAAATGCTTTGTCCAATGTATACCTTATCTGGTTGGAGGTTTGCTCACTGAGCTGGCGGGTTTGTTCTCAGGCGTTTCGTCACCATGCTGGGTAACATCATCAGTGAGCTTCCGGTGAAGCATTGGTGTTCTGTCCCAATGCTACTTGTCTATCTCGGTTTGTTGTGGTGGGTGATATGACTTCTGGATTGAAGAGTGTGGCACTGAAAAAACACAGCTTATGCCCAAAATGTCAGTTCTCCTGCTCCTCGGTTGCTGTTTGACTGGCTGTGCTTTTCCAGCACCACACTCTTTGACTCTGATCTCCAGCATCTGCAGGCCACACTTTATCCTAGATATTATTTCTGCTTCTGTTTCGGAGCGGTTGGTAAATGGGGTCCAAATCTGTGTTTGCTAATCCAGTTTCGGTTTGAATTCCAGGCCTCTAGGAATTCCTGTGCATGTCTTTGTTTAGCCTGTACCAAGATGGGTGCATTGTCCCAGTCAAACTGGTGTCCCTCTTCATCTGTGAGTATGGATACCAGTGATAGTTGATCATGTGTTTTGGTGACTAGTTGGTGCCCATGTATCCTGATGGTTAGCTTCCTGCCCATTTGTCCAACGTATACCTTATCTGATGGAGCAAGCAGATCCTGGTTTTCTGCAGTTTTAACTCTCCACAGATCTGTCTGACTCACCATACTTCCATTCACACAGTGAGAACATTGTTAGACCTCTTACCAGTTCCTGTCAGTTCCTATTACGGGTGTGGGAGTGCACTTGTGAAAGGTGCCAAAGAATCATGCCCTGAGAAACCGTTAAATGGTTTGCACCATGAAGTTTCTTCACAGGCAGTGGTGAGTTCAACTCACCAGGGTCGCCCTCTGATTTCCATGGTGAGAATTCTCGGTAGATGGTGAGATAAGATGGTGAGATGGCTGATGTGCACTAATGAAAGAGGATGTCCAGTTAATAAGGTCATTAATAAATAATTCTGCCGCTTAACAGGTAACGCAACCCTGCCGAGTGAGAACCTCACCCCAACACCTCATCTCAGTTCAAAGATGCAGCAAATAATTCCTGATGTCAAGGTAGGCAATTCTGTTGCAATGTTTTCATCATGGACCATAATATTTGGGTCCCTATAAGATTCCACCCATCAGGAAAATTAGTGTTGACATATGATCTTGCAAACAATATGTAAAATCCATAAGACTATAAGACATCGGAGCAGAAATAGGCCATTCAGCCCATCAAGTCTGCTCTGTCATTCAATCATAAGTTTCTCAACCCCATTCTCCCCCACTTTCTCCCCGTAAGCCTTGATCTCCTTGACAATGAAGAACCTATCTATCTCTGACTCAAATATATCCAATGGCTTGGTCTCCACAGCTTTCTGTGGCAGCGACTCCCATAGATTCAACCTACCTGGCTAAAGAAATTTCTCCTTATCTCCATTCTAAAAGGTCTTCCCTTTACTCCCTGGGATATTTACTTGTTTATTCAGTGAGATTAATTTAAATGTTTTATTGTACTGTCTCCTGTAGTTGTCCTGTGATTCAATAGTATGACAATTAATTGAAGACACATGGGATTGCTGTCAAGGCTGGCATTTGTTACTTATCCTGCCCCTGATTGGCATGAATTGCTAGATCTGCTTCAGAGGGTAAGTAAGAGTTAATCACAATGCTGTGGACCTGGAGTCACGTGGAGGCCAGACGAGGGAAGGACTAAGGAACGAGATGGGTTTTTACAACAATTGATTAATCAATGATTATTTCATAACTACCATTTTGTTACTTGAATTGAGCTACTGCCATGGTCAAGCAATCAGGGACCAAAATTGGACATTCAACACACAGTCAGAGAAATCAGGCCTGACAGAAAACTGGTCAAACCACATCAAATAGCACTTACTGGCAATATAGAACAGTGTAAACCATGATCAAAGAGGTCACAAAGAAAGATGGGGAATCGGTCATAATCAATCAGACTTTCCGATTCCTTGGCTTCCAGCCATTGCCAGAAGACATGCACTTTACTCCTCAACACGACAATAGTGAAGGGTGTTGGTACAACCCCATTGGATGCTTTGAACCAAGCTCATGACGCCATTGGAAGGCCACAGAACATTCTGGAAGATCAGGAACAAGTGGGGATAAGAACACACACCTGGACACCACCCTCACCAGTGAAGACATGGCAAAAACTCAGCGAAAACTCTCACTGAAGACTCAGTCTGGTCCAACATCTGGAAAGAGAAAAGGTCTGCCCCTGCCCTGGGAGATCCTCCTTTCTGGAAAAGAGCGAACCTTGTGTCAAAGAGGAATGAGATTCCAATGGCCCAATTCAAACACATGGATCATTGCGGGTAATTTCCTTCCTCAGATGATAGAGCTAGATAGAAAATTAACATTGTGTGCAACTCAGGAAATACTCAAAAGGTGTTTTTAATGAGGATTATCTAGTTAATTAAATCGAGTTGAACCACAAACCAAATTCTGTGTCCCTTTCTACCTCACTTGGGTAAAGTGTATTCAATCCATAGTCTGCTCAAAGTCACCAAAGCACGGACACTAGTGGGATTTGAACTTATGTTCCCAGGGTATTAGCTAGGACCGCTGGATGACTGGTCCATTGACATTAGCACTTCATTAAGGCCTCCTCTAAACAATACAATGCTGTCATAAAACCACCCTGTGAATTACGTTTTTTTCACTTGGGTAAAGTGTATTCAATCCATAATCTGCTCAAAGTCACCAAAGCACGGACACTAGTGGGATTTGAACTTATGTTCCCAGGGTATTAGCCAGGACCGCTGGATGACTGGTCCATTGACATTAGCACTTCATTAAGGCCTCCTCTAAACAATACAATGCTGTCATAAAACCACCCTGTGAATTACGTTTTTTTTTAGATTAGATTAGTTACAGTGTGGAAACAGGCCCTTTGGCCCAACAAGTCCACACTGACCCGCCAAAGTACAACCCACCCAGACCCATTCCCCTACATTTACCCCATTCACCTAACACCACAGGCAATTTAGCATGGCCAATCCACCTAACCTGCACATTTTTGGATTTTTGGCTTTCTTCATCTCAAGAAAAATTATCATGGCACTTTATATTGTAGATGGGGAGACATTTGTAACTGGCTTTCTGCCTGGCATGCTTGTATCTTAAAGATCAATGTGGCCTCTTTGATCCATTCGGTAACCATGCTCTGTTTTTCATACACTCTGGCGCTGGCAAAATGCTAATTGCAGGACCAGTATGTAGCAGCCTCCTAGTTGCTAAACCATAGGTTGATTGCTAATTTGGACAAGCAGCAGGGGATGCTGGGTACATTGGTCAAGTAAAACTCTGAAATCACATAAACCCACACACCAGATACAATGCAAACACAGCAGCCAGGTGCTAATGATACTAGCATAATGTAAAAAGCAACAGTTATTGTGGACAGACACTCCCAACAACTTATCCATAAAACAAAGGACGGTCCACACAGAAAGGCACTGGGTACCACTGCACAAAGAAACAAACAGTTGCATGCCACACAACTGATTGACACTGTTTCAAACTATTAATTGTGTCTCCCTGGTTGGCCCAGAAAACCATCCAAAAAAATACAAAAAGAGGGTTCACCTGCAGACTTTGCTCTTGGACCCTCTTGGATCTTCTGAGGAAACCAACATGGCAAAACCAGCTGACCATCTGGAGAGAGAGAGAGAGAGAGAGGAAGAGTGAAAGCAGTCCCACACAGAGAGAGAGGGCACGATGGCTTAAATCTTCAAGAGATCCAGGAAGTATTGTAAGCTTAAAGGGCCAAATAGGATTAGGGATAGTATGTTTAGTTGTCATAGATGTGGGTGTATTCCCCAAGCTGGGAAGTTAATTTGCAGATATTTCATCCCTTGTCTGGGTGACAGATTCAGGGCTTTGGAGCCTCCTGTGCAGCGCTGCTGTACTGCGTCTTCTGGAATTCCTTTGGTTCCCTTTCTGCTGCTTCCATTTGCTGGTCTCAGTTGTTGGTTGTAGTGGCTGGTATATTGGGTCCAGGTCTATGTGTTTGTTGATGGAATCCATGGGTGAGTGCCATGCTTCTAGAAATTCTCTAACTGTCCTCTGTTTAGCTTATCCTAAGATGGTTATATTAACTCAGTTGTATTTGTGGTCCCTGTCATGTGTATATATGGCTACTAGGGACAGATGGTCGTGGCGTTTAGTAGCTAGTTAGTGTTCATGGATGCAGACCACTAGCTGTCTGCCTGTTTGTCCTATATAGTGTTTCATGCAGTTCTTTGCATGGAATCTTTTAAATTATGTTAGTTTTGCACATCACGGGTATTGGGTCTTTTAACCTGTTAAGTTGTTGTCTGAACATGGCTGTTGGTTTATGGACTGTCATGAATCTCATAGTAACTTAATTCCTAATAAAGTTGGGATTGGTTTGCATTGTTACTGGCTTTTGTTTATAATGTTTTAAACCACTTCAGTGTTGTTGGACACCTGGGCAAATTCATTCATACCCATTCTGGTCAGTGTTGTTGTACTTTTTTAAAGATTCAAAAGTCACACAACACCCGATTACAGTCCAACAGGTTTATTTGAAACCACAAGATTTCACAACCCCCACTCCTTCCTCAGGCAGCGAGTGAAATAAGAACTGGTGTCTCCTCGGTATGATGCTGTGGACTTATTCCTTCCGAAACAAGGTGTGGAGGTGCTGGTGTTGGTCTGGGGTGGACAAGGTCAAAAATCACATGACAGCAGGTTATAGTCCAACACCTATATTTGAAATCACAAGCTCTCGGAGATAGAGTACATTGGACACAGAATTTATAAGTATACCCTTTGATCTTTTAATGATAAATCCTATGTCTGATGTACTCTCTCGCAGCAGCTGCCTGAGGAAGGAGCAAGGCTCCGAAATTTGGTGATTTCAAATAAACCTATTGGACTATAACTCAGTGTCACGTGATGTTTGACTTTGTCCACCCCAGTCCAACACCAGCATCTCCACATACCAGTAAAAGTGATCGGGATGAACTGTTGTTAGAACCCACCTGGCTCACAAATGTGACTTGGATTAAACCCAATTGCTATCTCTTCGGAGATAACATTTCTTATCCAGTGTTGACACTGTCAACCAGTCTGAAACTCATGCTGCTTCTTAAAAGGTAAAGTCACCGTAGGCAAATGAGCCAACTGGGTGGCTGGTTTGTAATTTAGAGTGATGCCAACAGTGTGGGTTCAGTTCATGAGGTTACCATGAAGGACCCTCTTTCTCAGTCTCTCACCTGAGGTGTGGTAACCCTGAGGTTAAATCATCGCCAGTCGTCTCTCTTTCTCTAATGAGAGAGCAGCCCGACGGCCTATGCAGTCTGTTACCTTATTATTGTGGATTAAACATCTTCTCAACTCATATACATGCATTAGTGTGAATCCTTCTCGTTAAAGAAGGAAATGCAGGTTGATCTACATGTGTCTCCAGTCTTGGGAATAACGTATTTAACCTCTAAAATCAGAAGAGAAGTCTAATAATACTTCCAAATGAATGTTACGGTTGTCATCCTCCTTCACTGTCACTGAGTCAAAGTTTTGGAACTCTACCTCTACAGCATTGTGAGTGTATCCATACCAAATGGAACTGCAGTGATTCAAGAAGGCAAAGTCATACTATTTTTTTCAAAAGCAATCAATGCTGAGCAATAAATGCTGGCCCCGCCATTGATGCCCATTTTCCATGAAATGTACAAGACCGCTCGGAAGACCGTGCATCATTCACAAGTTTTCTAGCCTTTTCCTCCTGCTCTAAAGACAAAGTAGGGGTTCAGGAAGCTCTGAAGGGTAACTATGGTTGGACAATAAATGGCACCCATGGCAACAATGCAGACATTCCAAGAACAAACAGGCTCGGTATTCCAGAAGGATGAAATTAGATGGGTTGACAAACCATCCACTCCTAAAACTAGCTTCCAACCTAATTCTACTGTCAATAAAGTGTGTTTGATATACATAATATCTTGAATAGGGCTTATGCCAATGTCAATGCCAATGGAAATTGGTCTTGAACCTGAACTGGACTGAATTGTGATAAATTAATTTTAAACACGTGAGCAAAGAAAGACTTGGCATTGATTTGACACTTCATCACATCCCCCAGAAACAGCCCAATGATCTGTACATATAATGAATTATTAAAGGTATTGATTGCTGTGTGGTTTCTCCTACTCTTTCATATTAGTTCATCTTACATTCAGTTAGATTCTAGATATTTATTTTTCTGATTAATCCATTGGAGTTCGAATGGAATTAGTATCATTATGTTACTATTCCTGGGATTCTTGCAGAATTCTTTGAATGGACATGAATTTGGATACCGACAAAAAGTTCAGTAACTAGAGACAATTTTTTTAAAAAATAAAGTGATAATTAATTCAGTTGATAACATTTACACCTCTAAGTCAGCATTGGGAATTCAAGTCCCAATTTGGAACCAGAATATTATTTTTGCACAGGATGCTGTGACTTCTGAAATGCCACTGTGAAATGTTAAACCGAAGACCTGAGAGGATGGAAATGGAAGATTTCGTGGCAAGTCAAACATCTCAAAGCTGGCAGTGTCATGATTGAGTCCGTGCCGGATTTTGGATCTTGCCGGATTTTGGGCTGTGTGGTTTGGGATGGAATGGGAAGTGTTGCTTAAATTGGGCTGATCTGGTTGTGTGGTGCCCAGGGTCACAGACCATGGGGAAAGACAGGCTCACTAAGCTGCACATTGTTTGGTCCTTCATCATACTAGCTCCCAACCCAACACGCCAGTAAGTTACTTCAAATTCGTTCACGGAATATGGGCATCACTGGAGGGGCCAGCACTTATTGCTCAGCATTGATTGCTTTTGAGAAGATAGCATGACTCTGCCTTCTTGAACCACTGCAGTCGATTTGGTATAGATACACTCACGATGCAGTCGGGGTCTTGACCCAGTGACAGTGAATGAATGGTGATATATTTCCAAGTCACAATGAAATTTAAGTTGGAGAACTTCATCAGGACTTTTGCCCGAGACATCGATTTTCCTGTTCCTCGGATGCTGTCTGACCTGCTGTACTTTTCCAGCACTACTCTAATCTCAACACTAAATGTATGAGTTCTTTAACTAACCTTCGGTTTTGTCATAAATAGCAGGGTAACAAGAAGGTGGCGTATATCATGAAGTAAAAATAACATCTGCAATCATTCGTAAGTCACCGCATCTCTATTTCTCTTGCAAATTTCACGAAGAAAAATTTTAATCATCGCATTCTGCTTTTATACAGAAGCTACATTCAATCCAATTAGTTGTAGTTATTATCATTCACCCATTCAGACATGTTATGGCACATATCTGGAGCAGGTGGGACATGAACTAGGTCCCAATAGCCTAGTGATAGGGACACTACCACTATGCCACAAGACCCAGCCTTGGATGACTGTCTGTGTCAACTTTGCACATTCTCTTCATGTCTCCAGGTGCTCCGGTTTCCTCCCACAGTCCAAAGCTGTGCAGGTTAGTCAGTTCATCTTGTGGATGGGACACACTTTTGCCACTGTGCATTGGTAGGAGAAGAAATACATGATGATGGCATCAGACAGGGTGCCAATCACATGGGCTGCTTCCTCCTGGATGGTGTCAAGCTTCTTGACTGCTGTTGGAGCTGCATCCATTCAACAAAGTAGATGGAATGCAGGCTTTGCACAGTCAGGAGGTAAGTTAATTATTGCACGGTTCCTACCTCTGATGTATTCTTGTAACCGCAGTATTTGACATATTTGGTTCCAACTCATTGCAAACCTATTTGCACTACATTCAAATATTTATGTTATACTTGTATTCAAGTTATCCCTCATATTCAGGTACCTGTTTACAAAGTTGAGATTGGCTCTCCAATATTCACAGTCTTTGATAATAGGCAGAATCTTGATGTTGCTTTTAAATCTTGCACCGGTTCTGCTTTTAACACAATTTTATCATTTAGAATCCTGATAGTTGGAAACAGGCCATTTGGCCCAACGAGTCCACAACAACCCTCCGAAGAATATCCCACCCAGACCCATTCCCCATAATCCTGCACTTCCCATGGCTAACACGCCCAACATACACATCCCTGAACACTATTGGTAATTTAACATGGCCAATCCACCTAACCTGCACATCTTTGGTCTGCGGGAGGAAACTGGAGCACCTGAAGGAAACCCACATGAGAATGTGCAAACTCTACACAGACAGTCACCCAAGGGTGGAATTGAATCGACGTCACTGTTATTGTGAGGCAGCAGTGCTAACCACTGAACCACCTTTGTCTCCCTCCTGCTTTGTTGCTGTCAGTGTAACCAGCCATGAGCAGATAATCTCTACTAAATATGCACCTGAGAATCTATAAATGCCTTTTGGAAAAGTTCTACTTGGATGGCTTTTTTACACAAAACGTTCTGATTAAAGTATGAGTTAGGCAAAAGTGGGTACTGCAGATGCTGGAAATCAGAGTCTAGATTAGAGTGGTGCTGGAAAAGCACAGCAGGTCAGGCAGCATACGAGGACCAGGAAAATCGACGTTTTGGGCAAAAGCCCTTCATCAGGACTTTTGCCCGAAACGTCGATTTTCCTGTTCCTCAGATGCTGCCTGACCTGCTGTGCTTTTCCAGCACTACTCTAATCTCGACACTAAATGTATGAGTTCTCTAACTAACCTTCGGTTTTGTCATAAATAGCAGGGTAACAAGAAGGTGGCGTATATCCTGAAGTAAAAATAACATCTGCAATCATTCGCAAGTCACCACATCTCTATTTCTCTTGCAAATTTCACGAAGAAAAATTTTAATCATCGCATTCTGCTTTTATACAGAAGTTACATTCAATCCAATTAGTTGTAGTTATTATCATTCACCCATTCAGACATGTTATGGCACATATCTGGAGCAGGTGGGACATGAACTAGGTCCCAATAGCCCAGTGACAGGGACACTACTACTATGCCACAAGACCCAGCCTTGGGTGACTGTCTGTGTCAACTTTGCACATTCTCTTCATGTCTCCAGGTGCTCCGGTTTCCTCCCACAGTCCAAAGCTGTGCAGGTTAGGTGGATTGGCCATGCTCAATTAGCCTTAGTGTCCATCGATATATAGATTAGGTGGATTAGTTATGGGAAACGTGGGGTTATGGGGATGGGAATGGAGGTGGGTCTGCGTGGGATGCTTTTGGGGGGGGTGGGGTTGGGCTGAATGACCTCTTTCCAAACTGTTGGGATTCTATGAAGGCCACCTTTTAGAGGAATATTGATATTGCAGTCAGTGGGCCTTAAACCAATTTGGGGTGATGCAAAGAAAGCTTTATCCAGCACCTTAATCATTTAGCCAGAACCACACTTCCAATTCATTGTATCTTGTGTGTTTAACTTAAACAAAAAATCTGTTAATTTATAGTCTCCAAACACCTAACTATTGAAGTATTTGCGGGAAAATTAAGAAAGGCTTTTTCAACATTAAGTATCGTCCTCAAGGTTCAACCTAGATAGACAAAATCTTCGAACTGAATGACTAAACTTGTAAAGGTAAGTCATTGCACCACCATTTCCTGAGTTAATCCAACAGATGTTACGTGAATTAAATGCTTTTGCTTGGAATTAATAAGGGCCTTTATCACGTTTGTGAGAAACTCCCCCAGCAGTTTCACAAGCAGTTTGGCCATGTGTCATCATGTGCTCTGTTAGAAAAGCTGACAGGCTGGAGGCTGGAGGAACACAGCAGGCCAGGCAGCATCAGGAGGGACTGAAGTCGACATTTCGGGTGTAATCCTTCCTCAGATCCTGAAGCAGGGTTAGACCCAAAACGCCGACTTCTCCACCTCCTGACGCTGCCTGGCCTGCTGTGTTCGTCCAGCCTCCTGCCTGTGAATTTCAGATTCCAGCATCAGCAGTTTTTTTGTCTCTGTTGAAAAAGCTCACAAACAGCTGCTCCCATTGCTGGTCACCTGGATGTGAATGGAAAAGAAAGTATGAGCACCCAATGTCATTTAGCTTGGAGAAACCGCTGCAAATCAGCTTGATAGAGAAAAACCTCCAACTATTTTCAAGGAAACAAAGTGAATTGGCCATGTTAAATTCCCCATAGTGTTCAGGGATGTGTAGGTTAGGTGCGTTAGTCAGGGATAAATGTAGAGTAATGGGTAGGGGAATGGATCTGGGTGGGTTACTCTTCAGAGGGTCGGTGTGGACTTGCTGGGCAGAATGGCTTGTTTCTGCACTGTAGGGATTGGAGAGGGTGGATCTTATCGAGCGGTTCCCTGAGCAGACTGTCAAAGCCATTTGGCAGAATGCCTCATTGCCAGAGCTTTCCACCAAGCACCAAGACATGGCTTGGCTGGTGGTGAGAAGGGCTCTGCCTATGAGATCCTTTATGCACGTCTGGACTCTCTGCCGCACCACACGCTGCCCTCGAAGCGGCTGCGGGGGGGAGGAGACTGTCACACACCTCCTTCTGGAATGTGCCTATGCAGAAGAAGTCTGGAGAGGAATGCAGTGGTGTTTGTCGAGGTTCGTCCCGAGCAGCGCCGTGACGCAGGACTCCGTGCTTTACAGCCTGCTCCCCGGGACGCACACCGAGACGAACATCAACTGTGCCTGGAGGATCATCAACTCGGTGAAGGACGCTCTCTGGGTGGTCCGAAACCTGTTGATCTTCCAGCTGAAGGAGTTGACCCCGACTGAGTGCTGCAGACTGGCACATTCCAAGGTCCAGGACTACGTGTTGAGGGACGGGGTGAAGCTTGGGGCAGCTGCCGCCAAGGCGCGGTGGGGAAAGACCACCATGTAACATCTGCCTGCCTAATGAAGAACAGGGGGCCCACGCAGTCATTTGGGCTCCGCTGACACCTCAGCAGAAGAGCTGGATAGTAAATGTACAGACTTGTATCTTGGGAAAATACATTTCGATGTCTGTCTGTAAAGCAATGTAATGTGAGCACAAGAATGGCATGACCGATTGTATAGAGATCCAAATAATTTTATGAATAAAGTATATTTTTGAGATAAAAAGGAAGTTGGGATTCTCAAAACAAAATGCAGATGGTTTCCATTTTGCTGCAGCCTTTCATCCACCATAATAACTAGTCCAGATATCCCTGATGAAGAATCTTCCTCTGCCTCTTCTATTGTTCCAGACCTGCTTACCAGAGTCCAGTCTGCTGGATATCATAAGGATCTGAACAGGTCTTCACAGTAACTGAAGCAGCCTAGGATCTAAAGAGTCCCAAAGTACTTTAGAACATAGAACAATACAACACAGAACAGGCCCTTCGGCCCACGATGTTGTGCCGTACACTTGTCCTAGCTTTACTTTACTCTACGTCGATTGGGTTCTATGATAAATTTGACAGGGTGGACTTAGGAACCCAACATAATAGCAGTGAAATGATTAATTACTTCATGTGCATGATAGTTCAAGGATATAGAGGCAAGACATCAAGCACATTCCTTGCTCTTTGTTAAAGTTGCGCTCAGGGGTCCTTAACATCCAACTGAGTTACGCCAACCTTTGGCCGGAATCTCAGTTTAGCCCCACATCCAGACATCAGCAGCTTTGGTAATGCAGCACCAACTCAGGAACAAATGGAGTAACAGCTGACTGGATTATATTTTCACTTCTTAGAATAGAATTTGGACCCTTCTGCTGACAGTGTTACTAATGCAGATACAGTGAACAGAACAGGAGACAAAAAGTGTGGTGTTGGAAAAGCACAGCAGGTCAGGCAGCATCCAAGGAGCGGGAAAGGCAATGTTTCAGGCATAAGCCCTTCATCAGGAATGAGCTCATTCCAGTGTCACATTTTTCGATCCTGATCTTCAGCATCTGCAATCCTCACTTTCTCCTGAACAGATTAGAACCAAGACTAAAGATTCATAGAGAATTAGACAAACACGATTAGTTAGGTTTGAAAGTTCTGCTTATTTTGGTATCTACTCTAATCAATAGCATTGGGATACCTTAAGCTAATAGAAAGCATTCACGTTCTGATAGTAGAGATTGATTTTCAATAAACAGACGACTTGTCACATATAATTGTGAAATCAGGACAGTAAATAGGGTAGAGTGTTTGCTGCATTATGCTTTACCGCAGATATGCTACACATGTTAACGGGCACGGTCTTGATGCCATCACCATATTGTGGCTTGAGATCTAATGAAATAAGGCACTCGGTCTCCATCTTACAGAGCTTTTCCCTCATGCAGCATGAAATGCTATAAGAAGTACGCTAGAGTACATGCAAATTACTTAGCTTGTGCCCAGACACAAAGGTGCCAATGGTTGTAGTGTACATATGTAGGCTCTCTAGGTACTGTAATAAATGTTCATTGAATTTTTCAGCGTGTTATGTGATCTACACCTTATATTTATGCTGAGAGAGTTAACATTAGTATCACAGTGTGATAGTCGCAGACCATCAAGCCAAAAATAGGTTTTGTATTGTGCTTTTGCACTAGATCATTTCCTCGGACTAAATTCAAACAGAGGAATTACTTCACAAGAAGATCCCAGAGCCCTGGGCCTACAGAAATTGAAATTCTGGTGTCTTCAATGGAAATGCATATCAAGATGGAAAGGACCTGACAGGGTAAATTTCTTTCCACGCATCCTCATACTGTTGGACCATGAAGAACATGCAGTGAAGCAGCTCACCAAGATTCCTTTAACAGCACCGTGAAAACCCCGTGACTTTTACAATGTCAAGAAACAATGGCAATGAGTCCATAGGAGTGCCAGGAGCTGCAAGTTCCTCTCCAAGTCACACTACATCCAACTGGTAAATATATCTTTATCCTTTCATTGTCACTGGACCAAAATCCAGGGGCTCCTTTCCAGACAGTGCCTTAGGTGTACCGAAACCATACGGGCTGCAATGTTCAACAACGCAGCTGACACCATCTTCTCAAGGGCAGTTTGAATGGGCAGCAAGTGCTGGCCTTGCCTGCAACACTCACACATTACACTAGATGAAGGAGCAATGCTCTGAAAGCTAGTGTTTTCAAATAAACCTGTTGAACTGTAGGCTGGTGTTGTGTGACCTTTGACCCTGTTCAACCCAGTCCAACACAGGCGCCTCCACTTCATGTGAAAAAATCCAAAAGGCAATAAAATTAAGAGGTAGGGAACTCCTGACTAGCAAATGGAACATAAATAATCAAGATTCATTTGCTGAGCACGTGTTATGCAGTAATTGTCCTTTTGTTTTACGGGTGGGGATTGCTGTATTTGGTGGTTCACTCGGATAATTCCTCGTATGGAGGGATTGTCTTTTGAACTAAGGCAAAACAGATTGGGACTGTATGGTGGCTCAGTGGTTAGCACCGCTGCCTCACAGCACCAGGGACCCAGGTTCGGTCCCAGCCTTGGGTGACTGTCTGTGCGGAGTTTCCACATTTTCCCCATGTCTATGTTGTTTCCCTCCCGGTGCTCCGGATTCCTCCTACAGTCCAAAGATGTGCAGGTTAGGTGCACTGGCCATGCTAAGTTGCCTGTAGTGTGCAGGCTGGTTGGGTTAGTCATAGGAGCTGTGGGTTGGGTCTGTGTGGGATGCTCTTTGAAGGGTCAGTGTGCTGAATGGCCTGCTTCCACAGTATATGTTCTATGATACTTGAGTTCAGAAGAATGAGAGGTGATGTTATTGAAACAAAAGGATTCTTAAGGGCAAAAAATGTTGGAGATCACAGTGGGGTCAGACAGCATCAATGGAGAGAGAGACCAAGCTAGTATTTCGATTCCAAATGATTCTTTGGAGTTAGCGTGCTCTCTGTCCATGGATGTTGTCTGATCCACTGTAATCGCCAGCATTTGTTGTTTTCAGTACAGATTCCAGAATCCCGGGTAACCTGTTCCTAGGATTCTTAAGGGGCTTGACAGGGAAGATGTTGAGAGGTATTTCCCCTCAAGGACTAGGTGGCATTCTCTCAGAAAAAATGGGCATGGATTTAATCCTTTCAGAGGATTAAATGTCTTTGGAATTCTTCGCCTCAGAGAGCTGTGGAGGCAGAGCTTTTGTGTATATCTAAGGCTGATTCTTGATCAGTCAGGGAATCAAGGATCACAGGGAAAGTGGATTTGAGGAATGTCAAATCAGCCACGATCCTATCAAATGGTGGAGTTCATAGAACATAGAACATAGAAGAATACAGCGCAGTACAGGCCCTTGGGCCCTCGATGTTGCGCCGATCCAAGCCCACCTAAACTACACTAACCCACTATCCTCCATATACCTATCGAATGCCCTCTTAAATGCCCATAAAGAGGGAGAGTCCACCACTGTTACTGGCAGGGCATTCCATGAACTAACGACCCGCTGAGTGAAGAACCTACCCCTAACATCAGTCCTATACCTAC
>NC_057749.1:4801574-4849037 GCF_004010195.1 Chiloscyllium plagiosum
TGCACTCGCAGCTACCTTACCCTCAGCCCCACCCCCCTTCCATTTATCTCTCCACTCTCAAGGCTCCCAGCCTCATTCCTGATTAAGGGCTTTTGCCCGAAATGTCGATTTTCCTGCTCCTCGGATGATGCCTGACCGGCTGTGATTTTCAAGCACCACATTCTTGGCTCTAATCTCCAGCATCAGCAGTCCTCACTTTTGCCTCGGTTCAAGGGATTGAATGGCCTCCTCCTGTGACTACATCTTCTGGTCTTACGGTAGCCTTGAACCTTTTATCAGTTGAAATGGGACAGAGTGAGACCCAGGAATGATTCATGAAGTGAAAAAGATAAACTATCCCTGTCCCCTGAGCTATCCTCTCTGCGAGACGGTGGATGGCATGGTTATGGCAGAATAATTGTCAGTTTGCCTTGAACTTTCAGTGACAAAAAATGAATGGCTGTCAAATTTCTTTAATTGCTCTGTGCACTGAGTCTGTGAGCAGGCATAATGGAAAGAATAATTTCTGCAAAATACAGGACTCGAATCTCACAAATTCCGCATGACCTAATGCTAACTGTATTTCGGCTTCCCCTGAACAAATCTTTCAGTTCCACATTTGGAGAGAGCTGAATGTGGGCACATTCATGAGCGAATACCCAAATTAAGGTCCCCATTGAGAACCAGTGACTAGACATAATCTCCAGCTAGCTTTCAGAAAATGTCACACTAGATTGACCGATGACGATTCACATGCAAAATTACAGAAGACTATAACAGCAGGAAAGCAAAGGAGCCAGAATTTAAATCTATGTTAGATAGGTGTTAGAGATGCCCCATAATATGTGGGATATCGTTTGGGATTAATTTACTGCAACACGATAACATGAAATATTTATTTTTCCATTTTCATATTTGTGAATACTTTCAGAAATAAAAATGTGTACATTGAGTACATAGAGTCATACAGCACGGAAGCAGACCCTTCAGTCCAAGTAGTCCATGCCCAACATAACCCCAAACTAAATTAGTCCCAGTTGCCTGCTCCTGACCCATATCACACTAAACCTTTCCTATTCATGTGTCTTTTAAATGTTGTAACTGTGCCCGCATCCACCACTTCCTCAGGAAGTTCATTCCACTTGCAAACAACTCTCTGTGTAAAAGGATTGCCCCTCATGTCCTTTTTAATCTTTCTGCTCTCACCTTAAAAATAACCTCCCCACACTTTTGAATTCCCCCACCCTCGGCAAAAGATACCCGCCATTTACCTTGTCTAGACCCCTCATGATTTTATAAACCTCTATAAGGTCACCTCTCAACCCCCTACGCTCCAGCGAAAGAAGTCCCAGTCTATCCAGCCTTTCTTTATAACTCAAACCTTCCATACCAGGCAACATCCTGGTAAATCTCTTCTAAACCTTCTCCAGTTTAATAATATCCTTCATGTACTGGGGGAACAGCACTGGAGATGGTACTTCAGAAGAAGTTGTACCATACAGAAGTAAAGACCCTTATTTAGTCATAAGAGGCCAGTAGACTCAGGGACAATGTATAATTGGCAAACCACAGCACAGATATATCTGATATCAGACTGGTCTCTCCTGGAGCAATGTTGACAAGATAATTGAGATCTTTCTTTTGCATTTCATATTCACCTCCATATTGTAAAAGTGTACCAACAGAACACTATGGGTGGCACGGTGGCACAGTGGTTAGCACTGTTGCCTCACAGCACCAGAGACCCGGGTTCAATTCCCGCCTCAGGTGACTGACTGTGTGGAGTTTGCACATTCTCCCCGTGCCTGCGTGGGTTTCCTCCGGGTGCTCCGGTTTCCTCCCACAGTTCAAAGATGTGCAGGTCAGGTGAATTGGCCATGCTAAATTGCCCTTAGTGTTAGGTAAGGGGTAAATGTAGGGGTATGGGTGGGTTACGCTTCGGTGGGTCGGTGTGGACTTGATGGGCCAAAGGGCCTGTTTCCACACTGTAATGTAATCTAATCTAATGTAATCTAAAAACACAAATTTGAGATGGAACAGCCATAAGAAGAGCTATCAGAATCAATTTACTAAAGGTATGACCTTGTGCTGCATTTAAATCTGGAGAACGCTCTTTAGTAATTTCTTGGATACACTCTTGAGTTGTCCAGTGATCTTAAATAAAACTAAAGAGTTTTAACTAAAGAGAATTAGCTTAAGAGAAGGCGAAGAAAGGATGACCAGAACTTGTCCAGAGTTCAACTGATCCTGAACCTAAAATGTTGACAGAGTAAATTAAACTCAACAATCAACTTACTCATCCATTCAATGATATATTCAACAATAACTGCAAACCCAATGATTGACTCACTGTCCATTCAAACATTAATACAACAATCCAACTGTAAAAGCGACCTTATACTCAATCGTCTATTAAAGAATCCATTTTAAGAGCATGGTCAAGCTATATCGGTGGTGTTGAATCAGTTGAGGTGATTCGTATAGATGCTTTTAATTGCTGAAATTGTTGAAAATACTGAGATTTTGAAACTTTGCTGAGGTATATTCTGCCCACCATATAGTTGAGCAAATCCAATCCAAATCCAATTCATTGTAATTTCTAAGATCCCTTTGTTCATGAACTTATTGTGGACTCATGCTTTCTCTCTTATTGATGGTATGTGATCAATTACCATGATTACCTTGAATCTCCTTATAACACAGGCCTAACTGAAGGACCTTATTCATGCATTCGATGACGTTAATTCTTCATTTACTGCAATTCTGTTCTTCCATTCCTAAGGATTCTGCAAGAGGGGCAGTTATGGGGGAGAAGGTGGCTTGATGCTAAAGGGTTAGTTATTCTAATTTTGTTTCAAATCAATATATTATGCCAGTGCCTTGGGACCAGGTTACTACCTTAAGCAGCAAGTCTTTCTGAAATGTTATGCCTGATAGTGTGAGGAAGACAAGATCAATTAAGTGTTCAATATGGAATTAGAGGAATGTGTGGGATTATAGGGAAAAGATTGGAAAATGGTAACTGTGGGGAGGTGGTAGCTTGATTGTAATGTCAATGGGCTAGTAATACAGAATCCCTGGTTAATGTTCTGGGGATATGGGTTCACATCCCACCATTCAATCATTCATTCCCTCTTTCATAATTTGCATTCATTCATTCAATCTTTGGATTCACTCATTCAGTCAATCTTTTGATTCATTCAGTCATTCAATCTTTGGTTGAACTTTGATTTCAAACAAACACATGGAATAAAAAGCTAACCTAATGGCAACCATGTAATCACGTAAAAGTCCATCCATTTCACTAATGTCCTTTAGGGAAGGAAATCTTCCAACATTGAGAAAGTGAGGACTACAGATGTTGGAGATCAGAGTCGAGAGTGTGGGGCTGGAAAAGCACAGCAGGTCAGGCAGCTTCCCAGGAGCAGGAGAATCAACATTTCGGGCAAGCGTCCTTCATTCCTGATTCTCCTGCTCCTCAGATGCTGCCTGACCTGCTGTGCTTTTCCAGCACCACACTCTCGAATCTTCCAACCTTACCTTGTCTGGCCCACATATGACTCTCAGCTAAAAACAAAATACGCTGGAAATCACAGCAGGTCAGACAGCATCCATGGAGAGAGACAGAGAGCAAGCTAACATTTCGTGTTGAGATGGCTCTTCATCAGAGCTGACGTGAAGGGTGGAGGCATTTACGCAATAGTTTGGGGGAGGGGAACGGAGGTGTGTGTGGTAGTGGGTGTAGAGTGCTGGGGGAGAAAGGGTGCTGATACTGCAGATTCAGTGATCGGAATGTAAGGATGGCAGATCAATGGCATGTCTGATTGCCAGACTGGAAAGAGCAGAGAGTCCCGCTGGAGTGGGGGAGGTAGGGGGCAGAGGACGTGGTGACAGAGGATGGAACAAGTGAAGCTAAAAGAAAGGAAATGAATGGGAGTGAGTTTACAATCTGAAGGTGCTGAACTCAATGTTAACTCCAGAAGACAGTAAAGTGACTCTAGTGCAATGTGACTGACACTTAACCATGCTCTGAAATGGTCTAACAAGCCGCTCAATCTGAAACAGGAACAGTTGATGGCCCACCTACGATGCCCACATCCAATTCAAGAATAAACAAAACAAAAAGTGGATGAAAGACTCATTCAGCGAGCCAGTACAGACATGGTAGGCTGAATGGCCTCATTCTTCACAGCAACATTTCCTTGATAGTTATGTTTAAAGCGATGCAATGTCAGGGACCATGTACTCCTCTCTGCTTGCAGCACAATTCCCTGATTGTCAGGAGCCCAATCAGTGTACTGTGATTGCAGAGTTTATCAAGCAAACCTGTCCTCCCACATTGTCTGGAGGACAGACTGTGGCAAACACACATTCAATTCCCACAGCTCTCCTTGCTCCCCAGCAGAAATAGATAGTACTAACAATAAATGTTTGAACATGCTGATCCTAACCTAGGAATAGCTAGGGAATACTGGGCAAGACAGTCATATAATTGTAAACTAGTAGTCCAGAGACCAATGCGAATATTATCGAGACATGTATTCAAATCCTGGCAGAGCAACTGACTTCAGTTTAATGAAGAAAAACGCTTTGGAATTAAAGATTAGTCTCTGTAATGGTGACCATGAAACTATCAATGATTGTTATTAAAGACCAACACGGCTCACTAACATTCTCTAATGTGACTCCAGATCCACAGAAATGTGCTTGACTCTTAAATGTCCTGTGAAATGGCCTAACAAGTCACTCAGCTCAACTGCAATTAGGGATGAGCAACAAATGCTGGCCTTGTCAGTGACCCCCACATCCCATGAAAGAATAAAATAAAACCTGGCAGTGTTTAATGGGAAGGGACATGAAAGTTGAGAAAACTAAGCTGTGAAATGGAAGATCCTGTTTCATTTTTAATTAACAGCAAGACTGGACATGAAAGAGCATAAGAACCAGGCCATCTGACCCCTCGAGTCTGCTCCACCATTCAATCAGCTCATGGCTGATCCTTTCGTGGACTCAGCTCCACTTACCCGCCCTCTCACCATAACCCTTAATTCCTTTACTGTTCAAAAAAATCTATCTTTCGTTGCCTTAAAAGCATTTAACCAGTTAGCCTCAACTGCTTCACTGGGCAGGGAATTCCACAGATTCACAACCCTTTGGGTGAAGAAGTTCCTGAATCTGCACCCATCTTATTTTGAGGCTATGCCCCCTAGTTCTAGTAAGAATGCTAAGCTTCACAAGGTCCACATCTTGAATCCAAAAGAGAAAATGCTGGAAAATCTCAGCAGGTCTGGCAGCATCTGTAAGGAGAGAGAAGAGCTGACGTTTCGAGTCTAACTGACCCTTTGTCGAAGCTAAAAAAAGGGGAAAAATAGGGAAGTATATAGACGAGGCTGAGAGAAGGTGAGTCATGGCTCCAGAAGTAAAGGTAGCAATAAAGAGATGATAATGACAGTGCATAGAGAGATTATAGGGAGAGTAGGAGCTGTGAATGACCAAGGCTGAAGCCAGTGCTATGTGGCAAACTATGTGGGGGGAGGGATGAAGCAGAGGCAAAATGCAAAACAGGGGGGAAGGGTAGCAAAGGGGGAAGAGGAGAGGAAAAAGGTGATGAGAGAGTGGGGAGCGAGAGAAAGAGAGACAATCAAGAAATAAGAGGTACAGAACAGTGAAAAAAAAATTTTAAAAAGATAAATAAAATAAAGGAAATAAAATTATCTGAAGCTGTTGAATTCAATGTTGAGACCGGCAGGCTGTAACGTGCCCAGTCGGAAGGTGAGATGCTGTTCCTCCAGGTTGTGTTGACCTTCACTGGAACATTGCAGCAGGCCAAGGACAGAGATGTGGGCATGGGCGCAGGATTGTGTGTTGAAGTGGCAAGCCACGGGAAGGTCCGGGACCTGATTGTTTACAGACCGAAGGTGCTCAGCAAAGCGATCACCCAGTCGGCGTTTTGTCTCTCCGATATAGAGGAAACTACATTGGGAGCAGCGTTTGCTTTTATTCACATCTTGAATACTGTGTGCAATTTTGTTCTCATTATTTAAGTAAGGATGTACATGCACTGGAGATGGTTTATTAGATTGTTGCCCGGAATGAGTGGGTTGTCTTATGAGGGAAGGTTGGACAGGCTGGACTTGTCTTTGACTGGAGTTTCGAAGAATGAGGACTGACTTAATTGACAGGTATAAGATTCTCAATGGTCTGGACAAGTTGGGCATGGGAAAGGAAGTCAGTCCACAACCAGTGGGCAGTATTTACAGATTGGGGGCCCTGTTTTAAGACAGAGATTATAGAATCCTAACAGTTTGGAAGCAGACCATAACTGACCCTCCAAAGAACATCCCACCCTATTCCCATAAGCCCAAGACACTATGGGTAATTTAGCATGGTCAATCCACCTAACCTGCACATCTTTGGACTGTGGGACAAAACCCACACAGACACAGGGAGAATGTGAAAATTTCTCCCAGTCACCTGAGGCTGTGAATTGAACCCAGGTCCCTGGCACTATGAGGAAGCAGTGCTGACCACTGAGCCACCTGAGATGAGGTGCATGACTCAGAGGGTGTATCACTTTATAATCCTGTGCCACAGTAGGCACTGGAGTTGGGGGGTCATTGTTGGATAGACTCTTGTTGGACCAGGGAATCAAAGCTTACTGAGAAATCAGGTTTGATGGAAACGTGGAATGTAAAACACAAAGAGATCAACGTTGAACTTATTGAATGGCACAGTAGGTTCGAGAAGCTGAATTGTCTACATTTGCTCCTAGCTTATATGCATGTTAAACAAAACTATTTCACATTGAGTTGAAAGACTGAATAATGGTCAAATTAAGCTTGTGCGTTTGATGAAATACTGAAGTTTCTAAGGCTTTTGTTAATAAGAATTAGAACATTTAAGTCCATTAACATCTACGCTGCACCCATGATGAATAATAATAACTTGCTGATATTAAAGAAAAGAAATCAAAAGGCGAGATATTTATCAGATTGCTGAGGGGATCATTAAGGTCACATAGTTATAGGCCTATTTGAGCTCCATAATCTAAAATAGAATCTCCTGATCTCCCATTTAAAGTTATTTCATTTTCCTCACATCCGTTAATTTAATTTATTTCCACAAAGTAATTCCTCTGGCTATGGGGTAAAATGTCAGCAGTTAACATTGCTGTGTTTCTATGCACCAGTGTCACCTTCACTGATCAGACTCTCAGAAGTGTATGAGAAATGCAAGCAGCAACTGTGGAATGGTAAACAAAGGAAATACCTTCTGTCAAGCTTTTAAATTAGAAAATCAAGGATATATCAAAAACTTATTTAAACAATTCCGTCTTTTAAACGATTCAGGCACAAGTGTTGCAGCATAACAAAGTAGGAATCGAAAGAGCCAATTTATTTCTTGGTTTATGCAGTTTGAGCAAAATTAGACGAAGAATTCTTGACTTGATGCTGCTCTGGGATGGTATAATAAATTCTTGTAATTTAAATGATGGGAGCTTGAACAGTGATTGAACATATAACACATGTCAACACATCCACTCTCCTGCTTGTGGATCTACAATGCAACATTGGTGTGTGCAAGACTGAAAAGAGTTAAATAGATGCTTTGGGTGATAAAATTTACAGAAGAAAGCTTTTCAGTCCTTGTGCTGATTCTCTGAAAGAGCTATCCAATTAAGTCTCATTCCCTCGCTCTTTCTCCATGGCCTTGTAATGTATTTCCACTTCAAACATTACCCAATTCCCTTTGGAAACTTACTGTTGAATCTAATTCCACTGTTCTTTCGAGCAACGCATTCCACATTCCATCAACAAGATCCACATTTAAAAAAATCCTTAATTGACCCTCTGCCTTTTTTACCAATTAAATTAGTATCCTTTAATTACCTTTAGTGCCATATACAGTGATTGTAATGAGGTCAGACAGGTGCAGCTCATAGAATATGGATTCCCTGATTGGGGCTGTTAATCTGGTCCAGTCAGGGAGCCCTGGCTGACAGATAGAAACAGGAGTGTTTTTCCTATCTTCCTTGTGGTGGAAATTGAATAAAGATTCGTACACCTTGTGTCTCTCACTGTGCCTCACACCTGCACACACACACCATGGGTGCTGGGGAAAAAATAAGCACTACCGCACTTAGGTGGTAGCGTGGGGGTTAATGAAAAAAAACAAAAAACAAACAAAAAAAACCAGCAGTGTAAGTGGAGTGTATTATTTCCCCTTCCAACAAAAAACAAAAAAAGAAAAATAAAAGAAAGAAACAGGAGTGTATTTCCTTTCTTCCTGGTGGTGGAAATTGAATAAAGATTCGTGCACCTTGTGTCTCTCACTGTGTCTCACACCTGCACACACACACCATGGGTGCTGGGGAAAACATAAGCACTACTGCAATTAGGCGGTAGTGTGGGGGTTTAAAAAAAGAAAAAAAAAGAAAGAGAAAAAAAAAGACAGGGGATTGTGATTTAATCCCTGCCCTCCCCTTCACTGTTTAAAAGAAAAAGGAAAAAAAAGAAAAAGAAACAGGAATGTTCAACATGGGTGCTGGGGAAAAGAAAGCGCTACCGCAGTTAGGCGGAAAAAAAAACAGGAGTGTTGCTGCCACATCAAAAGGCACAGGCTGTGTATGGAGATTTCTCTGTCCTGCACATGATAGTTCAGTTGTAAATAAACCCAGCAGTGATCTTCTCGTAAACAGAATCCATGCATCTACTCTGTCCTCTACAATCCAGCATATGCTGTGGTTAACTCAGGAATGTTATTACATGGTGCGCTGCTGAGTTCTTTCTTCAAAAGGAACAGAAACAGGAGTGTTCTGTGTTGTATGCACTGTTTTTTTATGTAATTGGACTGCCTTTTATGTCCAAATGTCTTTGTTAATGTTTTGTGGTGATTGAAACTGGGATTTGAGGTTTGTCCTCATTTCCCCGAAAACTGGTTAAACGTCAGGGTTTGGGGCCTGGCTTTGCTGCCCCTCTCCCATATAAAATTGCTGTTTCTCTGTAAACAGCTGTAAATTTTAACTGTTTTGTAAACTGTGAATTATTTAATAAAATATATATAAACAGGGGAAAAAAGAAACAGGAGTGTTCTGTATTGTATGCACTGTTTTTTATGTAAATGGACTGTCTTTTATGTACAAATATCATTGTTACTGTTTGTAATGAATGAAAGTGGGATTTGACATTTGTCCTCATTTCCCTGAAAACCGGTTGAATGTCAGGGTTTGGGGCTTTGCCATTCCTCTCCCTTGTATACAGCTGTAAATGTTAATTGTTTTGTAAACTGAATTGTTTAATAAAATATTTTTAAAAAGAAACAGGAGTGTTGGCACTGCAGGCAGTGGAGTGTATTATTTTCCCCTCCAACTCTACTTTGATTTATTCCCTGCCCACCCCTTCACTGTTTGATCACGCAGCATTACCCTTTGATGTGAAGGGCATTGCTTGTCACTGGCCACTCGGGTGTTTCCTTTCTTCCTGGTGGTGGAAATTGAATAAAGATTTGTACACCTTGTGTCTCTCACTGTGCCTCACATCTGCACACACACACAACATGGGTGCTGGGGAAAATATAAGCACTACCACAGATAGGCGGTAGTATGGAAAAAATATAATAATAAAAAGAACAGGAGTGGCAGATGTTCCGTTCACTCTGAGAGGTGCCTCTGAGGGAGCTGGATCAGTGTGAGTGAAGGACTCTGCTCTTTTCTTTTCCTGTATATTAAAAAAAGAAAAAGAAACAGGAGTGTTCCTTTGTCGAGAAGGACACTGCTTGTCACTGGCCACTCGGGTGTTTCCTTTCTTCCTGGTGGTGAAAATTAAATTTAAAAATTACACCCTTGTTGTTCTTCACTGTGTCCAACACCTACACACACACACAAGAAAAAGAGAGGAAAAAAGGAGAAAAAAAAAGAAACAGGAATGTTAGGAGTTCTGCTTACTCGAGGAGCCAGCTCTGAGCTAACTGGATCAGTATCATGCACTATTCACGTTGTTATGATGATGTGGGTGTACTGTACCTTTAGGAGAGTTAAAAGCCAGTAGAAGTTCCTGACAGCAGCCAAGTGTTACATTGTTACCTTATTCAGAGCACTTGGTGCATGGGATTAATCTTTTCTGTGTTGCTGGTTTAAATTAAGCAGGAGGGATTAGCCTGTGTCATAACAACGTGTAAATAAAGGATGACTTGGTGACGGGATACTGCCCTTTGGGGAGTTCTTCACCATATATCGAACTGTGTTTATTTAGTTTGTGCAAAATCTTTGAACCTTCGGAAATATATCACTTAAGTTTAGAATTAATCATTTGTGATGCAGGGTGAGTGTCACTTGTATTAGACATTTTCTGCTATTCCATTTTTACACAAAGAAATAACTGGAGATTTTGGGGTTCCTGCCTCCAAATCAAACGGTTTGGGTTCAAGTTCCACTCTAGAATCTGACTTGGCTGAGGAAGGTGCAACCCCAAAGTAGCCAAACAGATTGAGTTTTGACCTGAAAACTCACCCAACACGAGCTAATACTGGCAACGCAAATGGGAGAGATTCCTGGACAAACCTTGTGGGGGAAATGGACCCTCTGCTGTCACTAACCAGAATTTGTGATTACAGCATGAATATCAATGTGTGTGTTGCCACAGCAACTCAAACTCCTCAAATGAACTCAACACACCATCCATAAGAATATAAGAGTCATTTAACCCCTTGAGCTTGCTCCATCTACTCAATATAATCGTGGCTAACCTTCTGCCTTAATGTCACTTTTCTGCCCACTTTCATATTTGAGGACAGGAGCAGGGATGCATTGTTGCAGTTATACAGGGCCTTGGTGAGTCCACATCTAGAACATTGTGGGCAGTTTTAGTCTCCTTTTCTGAGGAAGGATGCTCTTGCTCTCGAGTGTGCGCAGTGAGGATTTACCAGGCTGATCCTGGGTATGGCAGCACTGACAGAGAAGGAGAGATTGACTAGGCTAAGATTGTTTTCACTGGAGTTCAGTTGGGTGAGGGGGGAATCAGGTGGAGACTTATAAGTTTCTAAAAAGGCTAGACAGGGCACATGTAGGGAGGTTGTTCATGATGGTGGGTGTGTCCAGAACCAGAGGTCACGGTCTGAGGATTTGGGGTGGACCATTTAGAACAGAGATGAGGAGACATTTCTTCACCCAAAGAACAGTGAGCCTTCACTACCACAGGAAATAGTTGATGCCAAAACGTTGAACATATTCAAGATGCGGCTAGATGTTGCACTTGGAGTGAATGGGGTTAAAGGTGATGGGGAGAAAACAGGATTAGGCTTTGGAGTTGGACGATCAGCCATGATGGTGATGAATGGTGGAGCAGGCTCAAAGGGCCGAATGGCCTCCTCGTGCTCCGATCCTCTATGTTTCTATGCTTCAATTCTTTAAATATCATAAGATATATAAAAGAAAACTTAGGTTTTGGTGAGACCACATCAGGAATACTACCTATAGTTTTGGTCTAATCAATAATCTACATTTCAGCCTTAACTATACTCAATTATAGGCCATTCAGACTCCTCTGCAGTGAACAAGTTTCAAACCTATAACTGATTAAATTTCTCCTCATCTCAGTCTAATGCTTATCCTGGGAACAATCCTGCCTCATTGCTCAAGATTCCTCAACAACCAAGTATCTGTCCTGTCAAAGCCCCTTCAGAATAATGTCGATTTCAATTTGATATCTCATTTTTTTTAAATACTAGACAGCATGGGTCAAATTTACTCAGCCATTTATCAGAGAACATCCTTCTCAAACCAGGAACCTTTGTGGTACCACCTCTTGAATATGAAGACCAAAACTACAGATTGTATTCCTGATGTGGTTTCACCAAAACCCAAGCTTTCTTTGATACACGTTATGATATTTATACATATCCTAAGGTTCAGTTATTATTTTTTTTAAATATTGAAGTTCTAGATAAGGGTTTGTTGCTTTTACATTTGTTTTTTGGTATGTGGGTGCAGTTGTTAATTTATTGCTCATCCATTTGGGCAAGTGGTGGTGAGCGGCCATCTTGAACCACTCAAGTCGATGGAGAGAGAGAGAGTTCCAGGTTCATAATCCAGTGATAATTAAGGAACAGCACGCAATACTTACGCCAGATAATGAAACAACTCTTCCAGGTCAAAATATATTATATCATGTGAATAAGTATTATAAATGAGTAGAGAGAAAATGCCCTGTGTGATTCTTAACCTTCAGAGTTAATGACTCGTGCCTATCAAAATATTTAAGTTAGATTTGTTGTTGAATTATCATTAGACACGATTAGATTAGTGAGAGAATGAACTACAGGGCTAATTCAGTGTTGAGAGCCCGGTAGTTCATTCTCTTGATCAGAGAATCACAGAAGACAGCCTTATCTGTAGTCCAACCTTTAATAAGCATATAGGATTGCACCATTAAGTTTCAGACTGTTTCCAGTTTATCATTAGAAATATCTAGGTTTCTTAAGTCAACTTGAAATGACAAGATTACAATTAAAACTCGTACAAACAGACATGCAAATATTATTGACAAAAAAAGTTTAGACTCTGTCAGTGTAGATAATTACTTATATTCTAACATCTCAGAATTAACATGAAGCAAATATGGTTAACAAACAATGGTTTAACATCTCACAGAATACAAACAATAGGAAATACAATCAAGACAGACCAGATGGATTATTTTGTAAACTCCTTACAGATATTCACACCACATTGGATCATCAAAATACATTAAAGCTTCACATTAAAGCTTTGCTTGTGGTTATTGGCCTTGAACCACCCTCAAGAGCCGCTCTGTAATGTGCCTCCTCAATGACTGCTCATTTTCTGTCGGGTCACATTCCTTTCCTGGGTCCATGCTCTGCTTGACTCTGGATACTGCACTCCAGTACTCACTTAGGCAACTTCAGCTTTTCACCAATAGCTAGCTTCACCAAGCCAGTACTGCCCCTTGGAATTCTGTCCTGAACTCGAGTCTTGTTCAGTAGTACCAAATAATTAGTACGTTTGGCTTTTCAGTCCCCAAATTGTAATATATGGAACTATTAGCAGCACACAGCCTCCGACCCTTAACTCGATCGTTTCGATGAGTCTTGTCTCCGAGAAGTTTCTCCTGAGTTTTAACTGTACAGAGATATTGAACTGCTCTTGACTATCATTATGCCCAACTACAGAGACCTGGTATAGTTCAGTCTTCTCAACAGCACAGCTTAATAGTTCCTTTTTGCATGGAGGCTGTTTCTGTCCCTGCTGGTTTTAAGATTCCAACTAACTGTATCCTAGTCATTGATTTTAATTGATTCATGATCTGCCTTGAAAGAACTATTGAAAATTTTGCAAAATATTCTGCTTACATTGAGAGGCAGAACTAAGTGTGACACCCAGCATCAGAGCTTGAATGTAGCAACCCCTTGGAACTGTCTGTCCCCTGAATATTATGATTTGCACGGATTGATGGTTTCTGTAATAAAACATGAAAAGGAATTCATCATATTTGCCTGGAATTGAATGACTTACGGGGCCATTTCAAAAGTCAACTATAGACTCTAAGACCAGAAGACAAAGAACAGAAATTAGGCCATTCAGCCCATCGAGTCTGCTCCACCATTTAATCACAGCTGATAAGTTTCTCAACCTCATTCTCCCACTTTCTCCCTGTAACCCTTGATCCCCTTGATAATCAAGAACCTATTTATTCCCGTCTTAAATATACTCAATGAACTGACCCTCACAGCCTTCTGTGGCAATGAATTCCACAGATTCCCCACTCTCTGGCTGATAAGGTTCCTCCTTATCTTCGTTCTAAAAGGTCTTCCCTTTACTCTACGGCTGTGCCCTCGGGTCCTAGTCTCTCCTACCAATGGAAATATCTTCCCAATATCCACTCTGTCCAGGCCATTCTGTTTGTTTCTATTAGATCCTCCCTCATCCTTCAAAACTCCACCAAGAGTTATACCCAGACCCCTCAAACGTTCCTCATATGTTAACCTTTTCATTCCTGGGACCATTCTCGTGAACCTCCCCTGAGGTACATCCCCAGACAATGTAGCATGGCCAACCCATCTAACCTGCACATTTCTGGACTGTGGGAGGAAACCAGAGAACCCAGAGCACACCCTAACAGACACAAGAGGAATGTGCAAATTCCACACAATCGGAAGGGGTGTAATCAAACCTAGGTTCCTGGCACTGTGAGGCAGCACTGCTAACCTACTGAGTCACCATGCTGAATTGCTAATATCAATCTCAAGAGAATGGAAAAGTCTCAAGTTTTCTTTGCTAAAGCTTTCCTTGTTTTATTTCTGAGTAATTTTAGTTACCAATGACATGATTTTAACCTATATACAATTTTCTGAGCAAAACATTTGCGCAGGAACCTAACTCTGGTTTTAACAATGATTCCAATGGGACACCATGCTTCAGCTAAAGTTGTTTTGCTTAAAGTCACAACTTTCAAGAAAGTAGTGAGGATATTCTGTGATGGTGTTGGAGAGAGTAAATGTTTAGGGTAGTGGATGAAATGCTGAACACATGGGCTGTTCTTTTCTTTTCCTCAGGTGGACTTAAGCTTCTTGCATGTTACTCCTCACTCATGTAGATAAGTCGAGGGTGTTTTATCACTGTACTGACTTACATAACAATGCTGTCACTTTATGACGTTATTTTGACCTTTTTTTTGAAGAGAGGTTGTAAGATAGAAGCGACAGGCTGTCTAGTGAACACCCTCTTGGGAGAACTTGGGTTTCTTTTTTAACAGCCTGAAAGAGGGTGGCCAGCTCTCACAGATCAGGAATTCTGGATTTCGGTTTCTCAGTAACATCAGAAGCTTCAGACAGTGTCTCCTGGCTGCCACTCTCTCTGAACTTTCCCTTGGAACTTTATCCTCCGATATTGGAGAACTGCATGTGAGAACCCGTGTCTGAATTTGCCTTTTTGTTTTGCCAAGGGTGTGGGTTTATGAAATGTTACTCTATTGGAACAGTTAATTTGTAATAGGTACTGTATCTATTATTCTGTTAAGTTTTCTAATGGAGTTATTATTCTTAGTTACTCTTTGTTTGGTTTTATTTTTAATTACAGTGTTAAAATACATTGTGTTTTGCTTAACGTCAAGTAATTTGACCAGTAGCATCACTTTTGGAACACAGCACTTCATATTTACCTTTAAAATAAGAAAACAATTCGGGTCTAGGCTGCCTTCTTAAAATATTTTGAGGGGGTCTGGTCTGGTCCATAACACTCAGAACCTGCGGACATCAGAGTATTGGTGATTTGTTGAAAGAAAATGAGATTCAATGAAAATGTCGAACGAAGATGGACTGGCATTGAGGGGGTGTGGAGGAGGTTCACTAGGTTGGTTCTGGAGTTGAGATGGTTGGCTTATGAGGAGAGACTGTGTAGACTGGGATTATATTCATTGGAATTTTGAAGAATAAGATGGGATTTTATAGAAACATAAACAAATTATGAAGGGAATAGATAAGATAGAAGTTGAGACTGGTTGTTGAAACTAAGACAAGAGGGCATAGCCTCAAAATTAGGGGGATCACATTTACTACTGAGTTGAGGAGGAACCTCTTCACCCAGAGGGTTGTGAATCTGTGAAATTCCCCGCCCAATGAGGAAGTTAAAGCTCCTTCTGTAGGTGCTATCAAAGGAAAGATAGATAATTTTTTGAACAGTCAAGGAATTAAGGGTTATGGTGAACCGATGGGTAAGTGGAGCTGAGTCCATGAAAAGATCAGCCATTGAATGGCGGAGCAGGCTCAAAGGGCCAGATGGCCTACACCTGCTCCTGGTTCTTATGTTCTTATGTTCTGTGGGAAAATTAAGGATAGAAATTTCCCCAGGTTTATGGAGAAAAATAACGGAGACGCCCATTTGTTTAGTTCCCTGACAATCCTGACATCAGGAATGTTCCCAGGCAATGGAATGGAACAACAATCGATTGCCCATTGAGCAGAACAGCCGGCCATTTTGAATGGTCAAAGCAGGATTTAGGACGATTGATGCTCTGTCTCCCCACAAACCCCTCCACATGGGCACACCACTAGCTGTATTGAGATGGACTTCCCCCAAGGCCATTGACGCTAGGGTCACTCCCATGGTCGCAACGGGTCTGCTGTGCCCCCCCCCTGCCCCCCGGTCTCTTAACTTATGTGTCTGAGGCAGCCTGAAGATGGAAGCACCCTCTCAATTCCTCAACCTCTCTCACCTCTCCTTCTGGCTGGCCAGAATGGCCAACCCTCTGGCTAGGCTAGTACCATTGACACTCCACCCGCCATGCTTAATTGGAAAGCTGGCTCAGAGGCTAACTCAGAAAAGGGGGTGGGGGTTCCAAGTATGAGCCAGATTCAAAATCCTGTCAGAGAAACATGTCTTTAAGGGAGGGAATTCCAGTTTTGGTCCATCTATAATGTGTAAGGAGTAAGAACTTTGTGAGTCTCTTCCTGAGCTTCGACATGGTGACCATTATCAAATTCAGACCGTAGGTCAAGGATAGGGACATCAAATCTGATTGACTGCCTGTCTTCTGAGGTTAAATCCATGCTCATGGGTCTCTTGAGAGGGAAAATTCAGTATCCACCAGTACATTCACGGCCTTTCACTGCAGGTTAGCTATGGGGAACCATTAGCCCCAGGGATGGCATTTTGTGTTTAATTTCCAAGTTTCATTTTAAAAATGAACTTTTACAAAAGAACATAAAGATCGAGGAGCAGGAGTAGGTCGTCCGGCCCTTCGAGCCGCTCCACCGTTCAACAATGATCTTTTCGTGGATTCAGCTCCACTTACCCGCCCATTCCCCATCGACCTTAGTTCCTTTACTGTTCAAAAATCTATCTATCTTTGCCTTAAAATCATTCAATGAAGTAGCCTCAACTGCTTCAGTCCGCAGGGAATTCCATTGATTCACAACTCTTTAGGTGAAGAAGTTGCTTCTCAACTGAGTCCTTAATCTGCTCCCGCTTATTTTGAGGCCATGCCCCCTTGTTCTAGTTTCACCAGCCATTGGAAACAATCTCCCTGCTTCTATTGTATTTACTCCCTTCATCATTTCATATATTTCTTTAAGCTCACCAACCCCCCCCACCACCCTCCGCCGCGCATGCTTCTAAATTTCAATGAGGGTAGTCGCAGTCTACTCAATCTCTCCTCATCAGTCAACCTCTCAACTCTAGAATCAATGTAGTGGACCTCCTCGGCACCCCCTCCATTATCAATGTCACAGTGTCCCTTTAAGGGGACATTACTCATTAATTTGGTTTCATTTGGTTTCTTGATTTAACATGAGTATAAAGAACAGGACAGGAAGCTGCTTGGATTTAAGGACTCTTATCCAGATAGGGTCGTTGGGTCTGAAGGGAAGGGTGAGGGAGGAGAAATAGGAAGCAAATTAATTTCGAAACTAATGTGAAAACCCCAATGTCTCGCAATCAATGTTGACGCTGCTTTTATGTTGCTTTTATATTCCCACCTTCGTATTTTGGACAAAATGTAATATTCTAACACTTTTAAACTTAAATCTTGGAATAGTTCTCATTATTAAAGCGATCGGTTTCTGGATTTTGATTTTTATATACTAATTGAAAGTGAGATAGATTCACTCCTTGCAACAGCAGTTTTTTTTCTAGATAACACCAAAAGAATTATACACTTAATTAAGCATAAGAAATATCAAATTGCGCCTGTACATTCGGAATACTAAATATGGCATTATATAACATGACTTCCCATGATGCCCTTGAAACAGTTCCTCATACTTCATTCCCCATAATTAATTCCTCTTTTAACCCCTCTCACAGGCAGAACTAGTTGGAGTCTGTGTGTGTGTGTCTGAGGAAATTTCATGTCCACCTGTCTTTCAGTCAACAAACTTTTCCCTAAGATTTTTCTCAGACTGTGCAGACTGCAGCAAATTAGAGCTTTAATCCAAGGGAAACATCTTTATCTATAATTACAGAGGGTGGAATGGTGGCTCAGTGATGAGCACTACTGCCTCACAGCATCAGAAACCTGGATTTGATTGCACCCTCGAGCAACTGTGTGGAGTTTCCATGTTCTCTCTGTATCGGTGTGGGTTTCCTCCAACAGTTTAAAGATGTGCAGATTATATGGATTGGCTGTGGGCACTTGTGCAGACTAGGTCAAGTTTACTTGGGGAACGTGGGATTTTGGGGATAGATCTGGATGGTTGGTGTGGGCTGAATGGCCTGCTTCCACACTGTAGGGATTCTGGATGCTTTTGTTTTCAAATCTAAAATGTAACATACTTCTCAAGATGTGATTGTGGCACATTGATAAGGTCTAACACCTAGCATTACTGCTCTGAGAGAACAGAAGAATAATTCCATATCAAGGAATTTCCCTAGTCGAAGATAATGATTGCCTTGAGTTTGCAAGTCAGCAGTCTGGTCTGTACTGTGTCTTTACTAAAGTGCTTTTAAGATGGGTGACACCACTGTGTATACTGTATGGTAGACATCACGTGACTATGGGAAGCCAAGGCGGACTGACTACATTTCTTTTCCATAGTTTGTGGCCATTTATACATCTATTCTTTGACGAGATGTGGGTATTGCTGGTATTTATTGCCCATCCCTAAAAGCCGTAAAGGGCTGGTAAGCATCAACGCCATTGCTGTGGATCTGGAGTCACGTGAAAGCCAGACTGGGGAAGGATAACAGATTTCTTTCCCTAAAGGACAGTAGTGAACCAGGTGGGTTTTCCCAATGATTATGATCACCATTGGATTCAAAATTTCACCAGATTTCATTAGCCAGAGCCTTTGGATTATTAGTCCGATGATGTTACCATTACACCACTGTTTTGCCCTGATCTTTGGCAATGCAGCACCCTCTCGGAATGGAAGTATCAGCCCAGATTGTGTGCTCAAGTGTTTGAACTGGATTTTGAACTCAAGGCCTTCTGACTCAGAAACAGGACCGTGCTGCTCACTAAGTTCTGAATGTCAGCATTAAGGCACACCATAGTAACTGGACTGACACACACGATGGTTATCGGGATGTTACCAGGTAAGGAAGGTTTGAGTTATAAGGAACCCTGGTAGGCCGGGGCTTTTTTCACTGGAGCGTTGAAGGTTGCAAGGCGATCTCATAGAAGTTTATAAAATAATGAGGGTTATGGACAGAGTTCATGGTGATTGTCTTTTCCCTCGGATGGGGGATTTCAAGACTAAGTGGCACATGTTTAAGACGGTGAGAGAAGAGATTCAAAAGAGAGATGGGGGCAGGTTTTTTACACAGAGGGTTGTTCGCGCGTGGAATGAACTTCCTGAGGAAGTGGTGGATGCAGGTACAATTACAACATTTAGAAGATATTTAGATAAGTAAATGAATAGGAAATGTTTGGAGGGCTATGCGACAGGAGCAGCCCATTGAGATGTTGCTGCCTTACAATGAGATCGTGGCTGATCTGATGATGCTCATCTCCACTTTCCTATCTTTTCCCCATAATCCTTGAATCTGTTACCGATTCAAAATCTCTCTATCCACAAATATGCTCTGCTTGGACCGAAGGGTCTGTTCCTGTGTTGTATGACTCTGTGACATTTGGCAAGCTATTCTTAATACAGGATAGGGCAACTATAGGGCAAACTGACCTAAGAGACCGGAAGCGCTGCAGCAGATTACAATGTAGCAATTCAATTTGAGAGGTCAAACAATTTTGTAAACCAGCAGAGCCAGACTCACTTAGGCTACTTATCAGCTGAGTGCTAAGATGGGATTACTGGTTTGTACACCACCACCAGCTTCTGAATGACAGATCCATTTCTTTAGGTGTTTTCAACCTGTGACAGCTCCAACAGCAGCCAATTCATTATCCCCTGGGTCTCCCTGCTATGGAATGTCACAGGATAATGGATTCTTTTTGAGGACAAATTGGACAAAATCTTGCTCAACTCTTTTCAACATAACGGCAGCAGTCCAGCCTCAGGAAAGGAGCACGGTGGGTAAGTTTTTGGGAAACAATTTGCATTATATAGTGTATTGATGATGGTGAATTGCCCCAATGCATTCACAGGAGGGTTGGCAAGAAAAACACATCAAAAGATATTAAGGCAATAGACCAAAAGGCTGGTCAGGGGTATAGCCCACACTTGCACTACTGAATTTTAATAATTATGGTCACTGTTTATGAGATATGGTATGAAAGGGCATGCTTTAGTGTGTTCTCTGTGAAAATGCCATGATTTGTTTGGAACCTCTTCAAATGTACCATCTCCATTTGGGTTGAATTGAATTTATTGTCATGTTTACCGAGGCACAGTGAAAAGCTTTGTCTTGTGAGCAATACAGGCAGATCACAGAGTTAAATAGCATAGATAAGTAAATAATCGGTAAACAGCGGCAAAAACAAAAACACAGGTACAGGCGAGGTAAGAGTTTGTGAGTCCATTCAGTATTCTAACAACAGATGGGTAGAAACTGTTTCGAAACCGGCTGGTGCATGTGTTCAGGCTTCTGTACCTTCTCCCCGATGGTAGAGGTTGTAGAAATAACATTGCCAGGGTGGGATAGATCTTTGAGAATGCTGGCGGCCTTTCCTTGACAGCGGGCCTGGTAGATGGATTCTATAGATGGGAGGTTGGCCTTTGTGATTGTCCAGGCCGAGTTCACCAATCTCTGCAACCATCTCTGAATGGTACAGTTGCCATACCAGGTAGTGATACATCCAGACAGAATGCTCACAATGACGCACTTATAAAAGTTGGCAAGGGCATTCGCTGTCAAGCTAAATTTCCTCAGCTGCTTGAGGAAGAAGAGACGTTGTTGGGCCTTTGTAACCAATGCGGTTACACTGAACTTTGGCTGCAGACTCGATCCATGAGTCAGTGGAGATGTTGGGCCTATTCAGGGATGCTTTGAGGATGTTGATAATTCTGTTGTTCTCCACATGCCCCACAACAAAGGAGAAAAACTGGGTCAAGTCAAAACCATTTCGAGATTTCTAAGATTGTATTCAACTCAAGATCTTGAAGAGACAATGTATTAACTTGTGTCATTGTCTCCACAACTCCTGTCTCACAGGCTGAGTAATTTATCATAACAGATACAATAGCTTTATAATAAAGCACCACTCAGCTGAAACATCGTCATAACCTGTCTTTTTCTGTTCATAGAGTCATACAGCCCTTCAGTCCAACCAGCATATATTTATGGATACGGAGATTTTGAATGGGTAAGGGAATCAAGGATTATGGGGAAAAGGCAGGAATGTGGAGTTGAGGATCATCAGATCAGCCATGATCTCATTGTAAGGCAGCAACATCTCAATGGGCTGAATGGTCTACTTCTGCTCCCATCTCTGTTTGTCTTAGGTTGGATGAAACTGATGTAGCCTAAAAGTACATTAAATTCAGCCTCAGGTGTTTAACTATATAGAAGGAGGACAGAAAATCTCCCAGAAACACATAGCAACTTGCGTGTTGAGGAGCTTTAAGGTATTAGTGGTAATTAGATTAAATTCCCTACAGTGTGGAATCAGGCCCTTCAGCCCAACAGTTCACACCAACCCACTCAGACCCATTCCCCTACCTTATATTTACCCCTGACTATGGGCAATTTAGCACGCTAATTCGTCTGACCTGCACATCCTTGGATTGTGGGAGGAAACTGGAGCACCCAGAGGCAACGTACACAGACACAGGGAGAATGTGCAAACTCCACACAGTCGCCTGAGGCAGGAATCAAACTCAGGTCCCTGGTGCCGTGAGGCAGCAGTGCTAACCACTGAGCCACCATGCCACCAAAGATGGGCTTTATTGAACCTGTGTAAATCTCAGGTGAGACATTGTTTCCAGTTTTGACTGCCACATTTTGAGAAAGATCAGAGATAAAAAAAAAATACACTGCAGATGCTGGAATCCAAAGTAGACGAGCAGGAGGCTGGAAGAACACAGCAAGCCAGGCAGCACCAAGAAGTGAAGAAGTCAGCGTTACCATGAAGAGTTTTACCCGAAACGTTGACTTCTCCACCTCCTGATGCTTATTGTGTTCTTCCAGCCTCCTGTCTATCTGCTTTGAACAGGATGGCAGGACTTTGGAAAACGTGCAGCAGAGAATGACTAAAAAGGGAACAGGAATGAAGTCAGCACCATTCTTTGTGTTTAATTGCTCCAGAAGTAATGCGAAGCATTCTACATATTTTTTAACAACTGACTGTCATGTACATAAAGTTTTGTCTAAACATCCCACGATTCTGTGTTTCTGTATACACAATACTTTCATCATATTATCATTCTTCATTCTACTAATTGTTGCAAACCAGACCAGACGCTCTCAAAATTTGTGACAAAGATAGCCGAGACCCTAACTTGTACAGGACATTGGTGAGGCCACTTTTGGAATATTGTATGCAGTTCTGGTCTCCCTCCTTAGGAAGCATTTTGTGAAACTTGAAAGGGTTCAGAAAGGATTTACAAGGCTGTTGCCAGGGTTGGAGGATTTGAGCTACAGGGAGAGGCTGAATAGGCTGGCACTGTTTTCCCTGGAACATCAGAGGCTAAGGGGTGACCTTATAGAGGCTTATTAAATCATGGATAGGATAAATAGCCAAGGTCTTTTCCCTGGGGTGGGGGAGTCCAGAACTGGAGGGCATAGGTTTAGGGTGAGAGGGGAAAGATATAAAAGAGACCTAAGGGGCAACTTTTTCACATAGACGGTGGTGCGTGTACGGAATGAACTGCAAGGTCAACATTTAAAAGGCATCTGGATGTGTACATGAATAGGAGGGGTTTAGAGGGATATGGGCCATTGCTGACAAATGGGACAAGACTAATTTAGGATATCTGGTCAGCATGGACAAGTTGGACTGGAGGGTCTGTTTCAGTGCTGGACATCTCTATGACTCCAAGGGCAAGATCTTGCATTCCAGATGCAATTCAATTGGTCAAACCAACTGCCTTGAAGCAAAACACACTTCATTTATACACCATGGTTAAAATACAACAAAAGAAAGAATTGGAGTAACATAATTCTATCAGAAAACGTAACAGAATAATAGATTATTTAGCTACTAAACAGAAACTGTTCCACTATAGAAACATCCCATAATACCGCTCGACATTAATGAAACAGATGAGTGTTTGTCAGGCAGCATTCCTAACCTTTGTCTCCAGATTTTATGAAACAAATTTACATTTTCCATCTCCTGTGAGGTGAAGCTGGAGAAACTGAGGCTGTACTCCTTAAAGCTGAGAAGGTTAAGATAGTTGAGGCATTCAAAATGATGAATGATTTTGTTCTATGCAAATTACTGCAGATGCTGGAGTCTGTACTGAAAACAAAAAAATGCGAGAAACCACAAAGGGTCAGGCAGCATGTGTGGAGAGAGAGCAAGCGAACGTTTCAAGAGTAGATGATCTTCATCAGAGCTCTGATGAAGAGTCATCTGGACTCGAATGGTTTTGTTAGAGTAGATTATGAGAAAACATTACAAGTGATAGAGTAACAAGTGGAAGCTTTTTGTTTTAATATGTGGTCTGGCACATGCAGCCTGAAAAGATAGTGGACAGGCAGGAGGCTGGGAGAACACAGTAGGTCCAGGCAGCATCAAGGGGTGGGGAAGTCGACGTTTCGGGTGTAACCCTTCGTCAGGACTGGGGGGTGGGTGTAAGGGGAGCTGCAGATAATATAGGTTTGTGGTGGGGGTGGGCAAGGTGTTGAAGTGGTGATAGGTGAAGACAGGTAGAGGGTACAACCTTGTTGGTCAATGAGAGGAATTAATCCAGTAGGTGACTGGAAGGAAGGGTCAATGAAAGGAATGGAAGGAAGGGGCAAGGGCTGGGAAGGGAGTCGGGGGAAGGGGAGGAAGGTTATTTGAAATTGGAGAACTCAATGTTGAACCCTCCAGGTTGTAGGTGCCCAGACGGAAGATGAGGTGTTGTTCCTCCAAGAGGTGTGTGGTTTGCTTTGGCAACGGAGGAGGCTGAGGATGGTCATGTCAGAAAGGGAGTGATTAGGGGAAATGAAATGGGCAGTGACTGGGAAGTCCTGTCGGTCCCTGCGGACTTGGCTGCCTCTACCTTCATCTATCCCCACTTCACCACCCTGCCTCGACCTCCCCCTTTACTTGCACCCCCCCCCACACCCACTCCCAGACCTGAAGAAGGGTTACACCTGAAATGCTGACTTCTCCACCTCCTGACACTGCCTGTCTACTTTGGATTCCAGCATCTGCAGGGTTTTTTTTTGTCTCTATCTGAAAAGATGATGGAAACAGATTCGATTGTAACATTCAAAAGGAAATTTGATAAATACGAAAGAGGGATAAAATTGCACTTGTTGATAAGTAGAGCAGAGAATTGTGAGGAACCTTGATTATTCGGCATTCAACTATCTGAATTTCAGATTATCCGAACAAGATCGCAAGGCCTCAATGCTCAGCTAAACTATGTTATCTGAAATTCGATTAACCAAATGAAATACTGCCCACCCGTGTCCTTCGGACAATCAAGGTACCTCTGTAATTGGATAGCCTTGATTGGTGGCTTGCACAAAGACAGTGGTTCAAATGACCTCTTTCTGTGCTCTCATTCTCACTATGATTCTATGGACTGAGAAGATGTAAAAATCTGAAAATAATACCATTTAAAATTCAAATACAAAGTGCAATGTAAAATTAGTGCCTGCATCCCTTTTCTCTCTATAACCTTCAGCTACTGCAAAAATACTAAAAGCTGTTTTGTAATGCTTCCCTAAGTACAATTCTATCTTGTTTCTAACATCTATCGTCGAGACTAATTTGCTGTTCACAGGCCACAGCAGCTGCAAATATTACATTCTTTATTCCTTCCTATTATCTTCAGGATTCTATTATTCACCAGGTAGAAAAATAACATACATTGCACAATTAGCACAGATAACTACAGAGGTTGTCATCCTGAACGCATTGGGTTTCCACTCAGTCAGAATGTGCGAAGATGAGAATCATTATTCTGTGTTTCAACTGCCGCACAAGGAAGTTTGGAGAGGAGAGTGGGCAAGATGAATGAGCCTGCATTTATGTAGCACCTTTTATAGAATCATAGAATGCCTACAGTGTGGAAGCAGGTCTTTCGGCCCATCGAGGCCACATCGACCGTCCGAAGATCATCCCACCAGATCCACCCACTTATCTCATCGCTGTAACCCCACTTTTCGCATGGCTAATCCTCCCTAGCCTGTACATCGCTGGTACAATGGGCAATTTAGCCTGGCCGATCCACACTAACATGCACATCTTTGGACACTATAGGCAATTTAGCATGGCCAATCCACCCTTACCTGCGTATTGTCTTATTAGGTACTCAAGCTTCCTACATCATTGCTGATAATTATTTGTTCCCAACATGCTTTGCCTTGAATTTTCTAATCTGGACTGGAATCCCTATTTCTGCCTGAGGGGGTCAGATTAAAAGTTGCCCCCTTACCTTTGGTGTAGATTCTCAGGGAAATTTTGGGGCCTTTTTATAGTCACAGACTGTTTGCTTTCCAGTCAATGGAGTATTTTCACTGGTTTACCATCTCTGATCTGGTAGGACCTCTATCCAGCGGGTAGATTATATTATATTAGATTAGATTACTGACAGTGTGGAAACAAGCCCTTCGGCCCAACTAGTCTACACCGACCCTCCGAAGAGCAACCCACCCAGACCCATTCCTCTACATTTACCCCTTCATCTAATACTACGAGCAATTTAGCATGGCCAATTCACCTAACCTGCACATTTTTGGATTGTAGGAGGAAACTGGAGCACCCGGAGGAAACCCACGCAGACACGGGGAGAATGTGCAAACTCCACGCAGACAGTTGCCTGAGGTGGGAAATGAACCCGGGTCTCTGGCACTCTGAGGCAGCAGTGCTAACCATTGTGCCACCATGCCACCCACACTGTGCCACTATGCCGCCCACAGTATTGAGTGGTTAGGACCCAGGATGCCATGGCTGAGAGTGTGCTGGAAGCAGGTTCAAGTGGGTCTTTGAAAAGAGAAATAACTCAGCAGCTGAAGTGAAAAACCTAGCTCTGTGCAAAAGATGGCCGACTGGGACTATCGGATGTGCTCCTGTGGAGAACTAATGTGAACAGTGGACTGAATGGCCTCCTGCTGCACTCTAACTATTCCATCGTTCTATGGCTTTTCACGGCATGCCTATCATTCATTAAACATCTCCTTAGCCAAAGCAGAGCCTAGCCTAATTGGAGTATGAACCAATCTTGAAGTATTCTCCTGATACTGCATGCTAAGTAGCCATAGTATAGAAACAGCAGATGTTCCACAAGAGATGTACAAGCTGAAAAAATATATCCTGGAAATGTAAATGTCGAATTACTGGAGGTAAGCACGGAATTAAATAGCCCGGGGCCACAGTAGCATTAGTTTGTTTAATAGACCCTCAAATGAAGTCGCTAATATTGTGTTAATTAACATATTTCTTTGAAAATAAGGTTGGATGGCTATCTCATTAAGATGTAGATTGAGTTAATGTAACCTCTCCAGTACCTTCCAAGTCACAGAGCTGGAATATAAATAGTGTTCCTCCCTCCACAGTTGCTTCCTGATGTGCTGAGTTGCTCCCATTTTTTTCAATCTTTTCTTTCAGGTTTCCAGCATCTTGTGTCAGCTTTAATGTGAGTCAGTCGTGAACATTGTGGGGGGCAACATCAGTCCCACTGTGTTGGCTTCATTGAAATATCATTCCGTGTTAGGTTTCATAGTGGGGCTAGAGGTGTACTCTTACAGAAACAACAGCAATTGAATGGTCCAAGAAAGATTTAGATCCCATCACAGGAGATGGAACATTTAAATTCATTTAATAAAATCTGGAGTCAAAACCTAGGAATGGTGACCGAGAAACACTCATCTGTTTCATTGATACTCTTTAGAGCACGGAAGCAGATAATTTGGTTCAACCAGTGCATACCGACCGTGGACTACAAGAGACCTTGTAGTGCAGGTACATAGCTCCTTGAAAGTGCAGTCGCAGGTAGGTAGGATAGTGAGGAAGACTTATGGTATGCTTTCCTTTCTTGGTCAGAGTATTGAGTACAGGAGTTGGGAGGTCATGTTGCGGCTATACAGGACATTGGTTAGGCCACTGTTTGAATATTGCGTGCAATTCTGGTCTCCTTCCTATCGGAAGGATGTTGTGAAACTTGAAAGGGTTCAGAAAAGATTTTCAAGGATGTTGCCAGGGTTGGAGGTTTTGAGCTATACTGTACGACTGCATATTTCAGACTTACCACACAACCAGGTATACCTACACATACAAATAGCAGAACACATTCATGGAAGTAAACAACCAAACATGTTTGATACACAATGAGAATGTATTATCCCAAAGCCTGCAAGTGACTACAAGGTAGGTCTTTGCCATAGTGGATAGAAACCAGAGAACATAAGTATCAATCTAAGTTGATCTATTCTAAATTGATCTGGCCCCTAATTTGCCTCAGAACTCAGGGTGAAGGTGTAAATATACATTGTTCCCCTGAGAAGAGTCCGTTGTCCCAGTTGGGAAGTACATTGGGCCATTGTGTGAGGATATGGTTGAAGTCAGTGATGTCCATACAAGCCAGCTTCTCAGCAGAATAATGGCCTGTTTACTGAGGCACTGAAGCACAGTTGGTCAGCGTGGATGAGAAACCTTTGTCTATTCAATTCTGAATTTCAATGTTAGTATTTATAGCTTTTTTGCTTTAAGAAGATGGTGATGGATCTATTTTTGAACTGCTGCAGTCCTGCAGTACAGATATACTGACAGTGCTGCTGGGGAGGGATTTCCAGGATTTGGACCCCAGGATAGTGGCCTCAATTGCTGATTCTGCAGAAAGAGCAGCCAACCCAGCAGGACCTTGAGGTCTCTCTCTGAAAAATATGGTGGCAATTTTTCCCTGTTTGCCATTCCCAGGAGCTATATATCCAATGCCCTCGTCCTTCTAACTGGCAGTAGTCATGCGTTTGGAAGATGTAATCAAAGAAACCTTGTGAATTTCAGCAGTGCATCTTGTAAATAGTACACTCTGCTGCTACTGAGCATCAGTGGTGGAGGGAGTAGGTGTTTGTGGATGTGGTGAGCTGCTTCGTCCTGGATGGTGTCAAGTTTCCTGAGTGTTGTTGAAGCTGCAATCATCCAGGCAAATGGGGAGTATTCCATCACACTCCTGATTCGTGTCTTGTGGACAGGCTTTGGAGAATCGGAAGGTGAGTTACTCAGCAAAGAATTTGTAGCCTCTGACCTGCCCTTGAGATATTGGTTTCTGGTCAATGGTAACCCCAGGATATTGATAGCAGGGGATTCAGCGATGATGAGGCCATCAAGGGAATGGTTGGATTCATTCTTTTTGGAAGTGGTTCTTGACTAGCACCCTATGTGAAGAAAGTGAGGACTGCAGATGCTGGAGATCAGAGTTGAGAATGTGGTGTTGGAAAAGCACAGCAGGTCAGGCCGCATCTGAAGAGCAGGAGAATCGATGTTTCGGGCATTAGCCTTTCATCAGGCACCTGTGTGGTGTGTATATTACTTGCCAAGCCTATTGTCCACGTCTTAGAATCATAGAATCCCCACAGTGTCGCAGCAGGTCATTCAGCCATAGAGTTCACACTGATCCTTCGAAGAGCATCCACCCAGACCCATCCCTCTACTCTACCTCAGTAACCTTGGCTTTCCCATAGCTAATCCACCTCACCTGCACATCCCTGGACACTATGGGGAAATCTAGCATGGCCAATCCACCTAAGCTGAACATCTATGGAATGTGGGAGAAACTGGAGCACCCAGGGGAAACCCATGCAGCCACAGGGAGAATGTGCAAATTCCACACAGACAGTCACCCAGTGGTGGAATCAAACCCAGGTCCCTGACATTGTGAGGCAGCACTGAGCCACCATGCCATCTTGGTGCATTTGAACATGGACTGCTTCAGTATCTGAGGAGTCACAAATAGTACAGAACATTGCACAATCAGCAGCGAATATCTGACCATGTGATGGCGGAAGGTCATTGATGAAGTAGTTTAAGATGGTCAGGTCCAGGATACTCTGAGGAATTCCTGCAGAGATGCCCTAGAGCTGAAATGACTGACCAGGTAAAAGTGGGGACTGCAGATGCTGGAAATCAGAGTCAAGAGTGTGGTGCTGGAAAAACACAGCAGGTCAGGCAACATCCGAGGAGCAGGAGAATTGACGTTTCGGGCGAAAGTCCTTCATCAGGAATGGAGGAACATCATTCGTGATGAAGGGCTTTTGCCCGAAACATCGATTCTCTTATTCCTCGGATGCTGCCTGACCTGCTGTGTTTTTCCAGCACCACACTCTCGACTCTGAAATGACTGACATCTAACAACCACAACCATCTACCTGTGTGATAAGAATAACTCCAACCAGCAGAGAGTTTGCCCCCGATACTCACCAATTCCAGTTTTACCGGGGCTCCTTGATGCCACACTCAGTTGAATACAGCCTGGATGCGAAGGTTAGTCACTCTCACTTCACCTCTGGAAGCCAGCTCTTGTGTCCATGTTTGAATCAAGGCTATCATGAGGTCAGGAGCTGAGTGGCCCTGGAGGAACCCAAACTGAGAATGGATGAGCAGGTTATTGCTGAGCAGGTGCTGTTTGACAGCACTGTCGATAACACCTTCCATCACTTTACTGATGATCGAGAATAGACTTGATTGGGCAGTAATTGACTGGGAGACAGTGAGAACTGCAGATACTGGAGATCAAAGTTGAAGATGTGGTGCTGGAAAAGCACAGCAGGTCAGGCCGCATCTGAGGAGCAGGAGAGTCGACATTTCAGGCACAAGCTCTTCACATTCCTGATGAAGAGCTTATGCTCAAAATGTCAACCCTCCTGCTCCTTGAATGCTGCCTGACCTGCTGTGCTTTTCCAGCACCACACTCTTCGACAGTAATTGACTGGGTTGGATTTGCCTGCTTTTAGCAGCCAGGACATGTTTGGCTCAGGGTGCAGCAATTCTGGAGCACAAGTCTGCAGTACCCTTGCTGGATCGTGGTCAGGGTCCATACTGTTTGCAGTACCCAGGGTCTCCAACCACTTCTTGATACCATGGGGAGTGAACCAAATTTGCTGATCACTTGTATCTGAGATGCTGGGGACCTGCAGAGGAGGCCATATCCCACGATGATGGTGGACAGGCTTTGGCGAGTCAGGTGGTGAGTCACCCGCTGCAGTATTCCTAGCTTCTGATCTGCTCTTGTATTTATACGGCTGGTGAAAGAATACAAACAGTAAACTGTCAAGGTGCAGGTCTCAAGTTCCTTTAAGTGTTAAGGGAGTTGGATAGTCCAGTATCAATCTTGTCTCTATGTCGGGATGTCATTTGTTTCAGCAACATTTCCAATAATTGCCAACTCGAGCTGACACCTTGGTGCGGTACTGGGAGTACCTGCACTAGTGAAAGTGCCAGCATTTGGATAAGATGGTGAACCTGAACCTTACTGCAGCTGCCCCTTCGCCTCAGAGAGATGCCACTGTGCACCTTGAGTGTGGGGGTGTGCCAGCCAACCACCCTTTGGGTATCTTTTCATAGCACACCATAGCACTTTCTGAAGTGACAAACCTTTCCACCTGAGGTCCATCTCTGCCATTTTGGGCAAGGATATTGAGTAACTCAATTCAACTCACTCACATAATATGGGTATCATCAGCTGAGCCACCATTAGATGTCCATTCCTAATTACACTCAAGGACTGCAGGAATACAAGCAAACAGCTCAGCACCTTCTCCACCTGTAGTGACTGGGAACTATCTGTCATGACAGCTCTCTGGCGAACAAGAAGACACCTGTGTTACTCACTTCTGGCAAACTTTTTCTGTCATTCCTGATATGGGCCTCACTGACAGAGTATTTTTTAGATCCCTAACTGCCTGCTAGACCATGTCAGAGATAATTTCAGAGTCAGCCACATTGCTGTAGGACTGGAGTCCCGTATAGGCCAGACCAGGTAAGGATGGAAGATTTCCTTCCCTAAAGAGCCTGACAGTCATGTACAAAGCCATCATCAGGCTAGTGTTTAATTTAGAGTTATAGAGTCATAGTCGGTCCAACTCATCCATGCCCACCAAATATTCTAAATTAGTCTAGCTCCATGTGCCAGTATTTGGCCCATATCCCTCTAAACCCTTCCTATTCATGTACCCATCCAGATGCCTTTTAAATGTTGTAATTGAACCAGCCTCCAACACTTCCTCTGGCAGCTCATTCCATACATGCACCACCCTCTGTGTGAAACAGCTGCTCCTTAGTTCCCTTTTAAATCTTTCCCCTCTCACCCTAAACCTAAGCCCCTCTAGTTTGTACTCGCCCCACCCTGGGGAAAAGATCTTGTCTATTCACCCTCTCCGTGCTGCTCATGATGTTACAAGGTCACCCCTCAGCCTCCGATGCTCCAGGAAAAACATTCCCAGCCTATTCAGCCTCTCCCTATAGCTCAAACCTTCCAACATCCTTGCAAATTTTTTCTGAACCCTTTCAAGATTCACAACCGTGACGTAGAGGTGCCGGTGTTGGACTGGGGAGGATAAAGTTCAAAATCTCACAACACCAGGTTATAGTCCAACAGACTGATTTAGAAGCACTAGCATTTAGAGTGCTGCTCCCTCATAAGGTAGCTAGCAGTACTCCAAAAGGTATTACTTCCAAATAAACCTGTTGAACTATAACCTGGTGTTGCAAGATTCACAACATCCTTCCTATAGCAGGGAGACCAGAATTGAATGCAGCATTTCAACAGAGGCCTAACCAATGTCCTGTACAGCTGCAACACAAACTCTCAACCCCTAAATGTACTGACTAATAAAGACAAGCATACCCACAGCTTCCTCATAATTCTGTCTACCTGCGACTTCACTTGCAAGAATCCAAGGATTCTTCAATTGGCAACATTCCCCAGGACCTTACCATTAAGTATATACCTCTTACCCTGATTTGACTGATTCACTGAATTCCAATTTTAACCATCAGTCGCGTTGGGTTACAAACCAGATCCCTACCCTGGTGTTCCAGAGTAACAGTCCAGTGAAATTACCACTATACAGGTTGTTCTGCTATGGCACGTGTTTCATCAATGCAAATTCGCTATAACACAGTTGATGAATTGGGGACACTGTTTCTAAAGCACACACTTTTAAAGCTGAGTGTATTGGTCACAGCACGATTAAATGGTGCTGCTAATATGCGATTTTCTTATAACACAGGATTGCACGAGAGCGAAACTACTGCGTTATAGCAGAACCGACTGTTCTCCCCAGGGGTGAAAGTTATTTTGAGCACGAAAGAAGTGAAACTCTTTCTGATTAATGTAGGCAAGTGGCTATACCTCAGATATTCCCATGGCTATGTATCTGATTATACCCTGTAGCTGGGGGAGCACAGCCTTCACCACTGTTTGAGCAATCAGCACGTTCAGCTAACATTTACCTCTGCTCGTACATCCTGTATCACTGTCTCTTCAAAATAGTTGGAGGCTTTTAAATCAGTTGTAGAACGTCTCGCAGCTAGTATAATTTATTCAACTCGAATAGAGCCCTTCAGAGGGCAGGACTTGTTGCGCTTCAGATGATGACATAGTATCAGGTTCTGCTTGACTGAACTGAATGTAAAGCACCAGAGAGACGTTCAATTAGACACAGCAGCAAGGACAGGGCTGAATAAACATTTACAAACTTAAATGGCCTGCTAATCGAGGCAACAGAAGAGAAGGGACATTGCGAGTGGAATGAAGTATTGAAGCAAGTCAAATTAAGAAGCTTGGCACAGTGACAAAAATAAAGCTAATGGAAGGAACTGCAGACAGGAAGAAACTGAGGAACAGTGGGCAAAGGCAAAATCTAAGGCCGATTGGAACAATATTAGGAGGATTTCAAAAGTGTGGGGTGGGGTGTATCAATTTTGATTTGCTCGAACATACAAACTGAGTGACTTTTATTTCAAGTTTGTCAGTTTTGGCTTGGTGAGAAGCTTTTGTATCTCTGAATTGGGTTGGGGTAAGGGTTTATGCCCAACACGTTGGATCTCCTGCTCCTGGGATGCTGCCTGACCTTTTCCAGCACCACACTCTCGACTCCGATCTCCAGCATCTGCAGTCCTCATTTTCTCCTTAAGGTCTCTAACCCCGCTCTGAGACTTCAACACTTCAGGAAATCAAAGTTGACGAGCAAAGTGAGGACTGCAGATGCTGGAGAGTCAGAGTCGAGAAGTCTGGAAAAGGAGCAGCACCACACTTTTCGATCTTGGATCAGAAATTAAAGCCAGAAAATTCAGGCAGACATGAAAGAGTTTCCAAAGAAGAATAAGGGGAGTTATCCCCACTGTCCTCCATCAGATCAGTCAAAATACAGCAGACGCTGGAAACCTGAAACAAACACAGCAAATGCTGGAGAAACTCAGCAGGTCTGGCAGCATCTGTGGAGATAGAAACACAGTTACTATTTTGAGTCCAACTTGATTCTTCTTCAGAACTGGAGTTCAGTCAGACCAGACTTAGAAAACAGAACGTAGCACAGACAGGGGACCCTGCAGCTTTCTGCCCTCAATATTGAGTTCAACAATTTTGGCGCTGGAGCTCTCCCATGCCCTTAACCCAACCCCCACACACCAGGCCTTGTTATCACATGATCTGCTATTACACACCATCCCTTGTGAGCCACTAACAGTCTCCTCTAACAGCCATTCACCCTCCTAGCCAGATTATTACGCACTCCTTTGTCAGTCCAACTCTTCTCCTCTCTTGTTGGGTTCTATCCCCATCTACCGTCAACACATTATCCCCTCCCACCAACCCACCATTTGCATATGAAACAACATGTTCCTAGCTTCCATCAGTTCGAAGGAAGGGTCACTCGACGCGAAACATTAGCTCTGAGTTCTCTCCACAGATGTTGCCTGACTTGCTGAGGTTTTCCAGCAGTTTCTGTTTTTGCTTCTGACTTACAGCATCTGCAGTTCTTTCGGATTTTATATAGAACAGACTAGCACCGGAACAGGCCCTTCGGCCCACCCTGTCTGTGCCATGATGTAACTCTAAACTAATCCCATCCTGCCTGCACATGGTCTGTAAACTTCTGTCTTCCACCTGTTCATGTGTCTGTCCAAATGCCTCTTAAACTTTGCCAACATTTCTGCTTCAACCAACTTCACTGGCGGTGTGTTCTTGGCACATACCTCTCTCTGCTTAAAAGGAACTTCCCTTGCACATCTCCTTCAAAATTTCCCCCTCTCACCTTAAACCTGTATTCCCTAGTATTTGACATTTCCATCCTGGGAAAAAGGCCATCCACCCTCTCCATGCCTCACATAATTTTATACACTTCTATCAGGATTGACCCTTGAAACTGCAAGCCTTTCTTTCTTGATTAAAATCACCCTGCAGCATTCTAGCATTACTGCCTTTCTACCTAACCTTATTCATTATCAATTACTATCATTTATATAAATGATTTGGATGTGAACATAGGCATAGTCAGTAAGTTTGCAGATGACAACAAAATTGAAGATGTGGACAGTGGACAGCAAAGAAGGTTACCTCAGAGTACAGCAGGATCTTGATCAGATGGGTCAATGGGCTGAGAAGTTGCAGATGCAGTTTAATTTAGATAAATGTGAGGTGCTGTATTATGGAAAAACAAATCAGAGCAAGACCTATACACCTAATGGTAAGGTCTTAGGGAGTGTTGCTGAACAAAGAGATCTTGGAGTGCAAGCTCATAGCTCCTTGAAAGTGGAGTCACAGGTAGATGGGATAGTGAAGAAGGTGTTTGGTATGCTTTCCTTTACTGATCAGAACATTAAGCATAGGAGTTGGGAGGTCATGTTGTGGCTGTACAGAACAGTGTTAGGCCATTTTTGAAATATTGAGTACAATTCTGGTTTCCTTCCTAGCAGAAGGATGTTGTGAAACTTGAAAGGGAAAGATTTACAAGGATGTTGCCAGGGTTGGAGGATTTGAGCTGTAGCGAGATGCTGAATTGGCTGAGGCTGTTTTCCCTGGAGCATTGGAGGCTGAGGGGTGACCTTATAGAGGTTTATAAAATCATGAGGGGCATGGATAGGGTAAATATCTAGTCGGCATGGAGGAGTTGGACCGAACGGTCTGTTTTCGTGCTGTACATCTCAATGACTCTATGACACTAAGTCCGAGAGTCCTCAGGTACTTCAAGGTAGTACTTAGTCAGAGTCATAGAGAGGTACAGCACAGAAACAGACCCTTCAGTCCAGCCCGTCTAACTATGATGGCCCAAGCTTAACTCATGACTTGTCTTATACTGACAGAACAACAACGGTAAAAAAAACAAATAATTTGCACTTGTAGTACATACATTGATCAACTCATTGGATGGAATCCAAGACATTCTATGCTTGATCTCTGGTGAAAAGTACAAGTTTAAATCAATATGTCTCATCTTTATACTCATTTGTAATCCAACTTCTTTGTCTCCTTGTCTGCTCTCACAGAGAAACCAAACAACAGTATCTGAACCTTGAATCTGTTATTTTCAAGGACTCAGTAAATTTGCATAAGCACAAGAATTCTTACCAATTTTTACAGGTGCAACACAGAAAGCATTCTATCATAGCACGGTTTGGCAACTTCACTTCCCAACATAGCAAGAAATTACAGAGAGTCATGAGCACAGCCTTCCATCTATTGAAAACAACCAGTGCTGGAGATCACAGTGGGTCAAGCAGCATCCATGAAGAGAGAGCAAGCTAACATTTCAAGTCTAGATGACTTCTCATCAGAACTGACGTGAAGTGTGAAGAGGACTGCATTTATGCTATAGTTTAGGGAAGGAGTGGGTATAGGGTGCTGGTGGAGAAAAGATGTTGATAGTTCAGATTAAGTGATTGGAATATGAGAATGTATAGCATAAATATATAGCATAAATGCTGTCCTATCTTAAAACTATGAGCACTCTTTCCATATTCCAACAAATCTACTATGAGGGATGTTTTGTCATTATTGTCATAGCAACCCAGGCTAATGTCTCTTTCCCACTGTTCTGGTTAAAAAAAGTGAAATTACAATTGCAATGTGCTTGCTCTTAAAACTTAGGTAAAGTCACCACATTCCAATGTGAGGGTGCTGGTGGAGAAAAGATGTTGATAGCTCAGATTAAGTGATTGGAATGTGAGAGTGACAGAACAATGGTGTGTCTCCTCTAGACTTGAAAGGACAGACAATCCCACTGGGATGGGGGGAGGAGGGAGTGGAAATCATAACAGAATGAAACAAGCTAAAGGAAAGGGAAGAAAGTGTTCACAATCTGAAGGTGTTGAACTCCATATTAAGTCCAGAAGACTGTTAAGTGCCCAGTCTGAAGATGAGATGTTGTTCTCCAGTGTGCGCTGTGATTCACTGGAGCACTGCAGCATGCTGAGGACAGACACGTGCGCATGTGACCATCATGCTGGGTTAAAATGACCGGCTACTGGAAGGTCAGGATCATGCTTGCACACAGACTGGAGGTGTTCTGCAAAGTGGTCACCCAGTCTGCGTTTGGTTTCTCCAGTGTAGAGTAGGCCACACTGGGTGCAGTGAGTACAATACACAGGATTGGAGGGGGTACTGGTGAAATGCCGTTTCACCAGAAAAGACTGTTTCAGCCCTTGGATGGTGAGCAAGGAGGAGGTGAACCAGACCAGGCACTTTACAGTCTTCTGGACTTAATATTGAGTTCAACACCTTCTGATTGTGAACAACTTCTTCCCTTTCTTTTCGTTTGCTGCATTCTGTTATCATGGCAGAGTGGACTCGATGGGCTGAATGGCCTTACTTCCACTCCTATGTCTTATGTTCTTATGGTCTTATCTTATCATGTCCTCTCTCCCCTCCCCCAGTGGGATTGTCTGTCCTTTCAACTCTGGCAGGAGACACTCCATTGTTCTGCCATTCCCACATTCCAATCACTTAATCCGAACTATTTCTCCACCAGGACCCTGCTCCCACTACCTCCACAAGCCTCCCTCCCCCCCGGTCTCCCAAAAACATATAGCATAAATGCTGTCCTCTCTAAAACTACAAGCGCTCATTTCATATTCCACCAAATCTACTATGGAGGATGTTTTGTCATTATTGCCATAGCAACCCAGGCTCTTTCCCACCATTCTGGTTAAAAACAGTGAAATTACAATTGCGATGTGCTTACTCCTAAAACTTAGGTTACAGTCACCACAGACCCAGAGGGTGCTCACTCATTAGAGTTAAAAATCACACAACACCAGATTATAATCCAACAGGTTTGTTAAGAGGCACAAGCTTTTGGAGTGCTGTTCCTTCATCAGGTGGTTGTGGAGTATAAGCTTATTCTCCACAATCACCTGATGAAGGAGCAGCGCTCCAAAAATTAGTGCTTCCAAATAAACCTGTTGGACTATAACCTGGCTTTGTGTGATTTTTCACTTTGTACATCCCATTTCAACACCGGCTCCTCCACATCATGACTCATTACAGAGAGCGACGAGGGTCAGTAGTGCGTTTCAGCTGAAGGTCACCTCATCTCGGGCAAGGGGCAAGGTTGAGAGGGCTGGATCTTCATGGTGATCTTAACTGGGGTGAAATTCAATCTGGGCTGTTGGCATCATTCTGCAGCTATCCAGCCAACTGAGCTAACCAATTCCCAACCCTAAAGCCTCCACAGAATCCAGCTAACATATCAAATGCAGTTTCCAATCAGCCCCATCTCATCCTGAATGAACTCTCTGTGACCAATGATAGCTCTAAGGAATGACAACTGCTCCTGTTACCAATTTAGCTTTGTAAATCATTACAGTAAATTTGTGTCATAATGAAAGATGATGCCACTAAGGTGATCCCATGTAGAGGATAATCAAAGAGTCTACACAAGGAGTGTAAAATATAATTATCATTGAAGTGGATTGCCCCAAGTATTATTGCTCCGATGCTCAATAGTTTGAAAGATACTGCACAAACACAAGCATTTATCAGACTTAAATGCGACAGTGTTCTAGGCTCACCCATGCTTTCTGGAAATGCACTCTTAACTGTTGACTGAAAAGAAATAAAATACTTGAACATTTTGCACTTCACAAGATACTGTCAAAGGAGCCTTGGTGAGTTGCTACAATCCACTCAACTACTGTGCACAAGTGAGAGGAAGGATTAACTGTTCAAAGGGGTACCTGTCATAATGGGCTGCTTTGTCCACACTGGTACAGTGTGTACAAACAATAGAACTTTTTCTCTCTAACGTTTCAGTGTGGCTTTTATCTCCTTAGATCATTGTCTGTGCACAATGAATAAATGGTTGGAAGCATTAGTCATTGAGGGAAAGTGTAATCTTTCAAACAAGGCCAACTATACACAGATTTTTTGATCGTTGCTCCTGTTAGATAATTCAAAGGTCATCACTTAGAAGTGCGCTCTTCTTGAGGCTTCCCTAGAATACTATTGCCAGTGCGTTTTGTGAGCACATTGTGGTCACCATACCTTGGGTATCATGTCCTATAATGGATTCCATTCCAAATTTCAAAGGGATTGGGTCTCTCCATTTGCACTCTCAGAGGCTGCTCTGTTTTATTAGTTTGTTACTATTCAAATCCCTGGTGTAAACTCTTTATTTACACTCAAATATACATCTTACTGAACTCAGAGAACAAAGTGCAGTGTTTCTTCCCTGTTCCAATTCTCCATTTTTTTTACACTGCTTCTTTCTGATTTCAGAGCAGCATCACTTACATTACAGCACCAGGGTCCCAGGTTCGATTCCAACAGACTGTCTGTGTGGAGTTTGCACATTCTCCCCGTGTCTGCGTGGGTTTCCTCTGGGTGCTCCGGTTTCCTCCCACAGGAAAGATGTGCAGATTAGGTGAATTGGCCATGCTAAATTGCCCGTAGTGTTAGGTGCATTAGTCAGAGGGAAATGGGTCTGGGTGGGTTACTCTTCAGAGGGTCAGTGTGGACTGGTTGGGCCCAAGGGCCTGTTTCCATACCTTTGGGAATCTAATCTAATCATTAACAAAAATATATTTGCATTTTAGTATACTACACTGAATAGAAGTGGTCTGGCCAAAAGGTTTATTTGCATGGAAGGCAATGGTGTTGAGGTAATGTTGTGGGATTAGTAACATCAGGCTAACGTTCTCGGGACACGGACTCCAATCCCGCCATAGCAGATGATAAAGCTTGAATTTTTCAAATGTTTTGGAAGTGGAAAGTCAAATAGCAACTATGTAACCATTATCGATTGTTGCAAAAGCCCCATTTAGTTGGTTGATGCCCTTTAGGGAGGGGAACCAGCCATCCTTACCTGGTCAGGCCTGTCTGTAATTCTCAACCCACAGCAATAGAGTTGAATCTTAACTACCCTCTGGGCAATTAGGAATGGGAAATAAATGCTGGCCCAGGCAGCAATCCCACATCCCATGAACAAATTTTAAACATGTGTATTTTTTAAGGGTTTCTGAACTCTTGCAAAATCATGGAATCCCAACAGTGCAGAAACAGGCTGTTCAGCCCACAGAATCCACACTGTCCCTCTGAAGAACAGTGCACCCAGACTCATCACATCCCTGTATTTCTCCTGGCTAATCCAGCTAGTCTGCACACTCCAGGTAATTTTCCACAGCCAAACCAATTAACTTACACATCTTTGGATTGTGGAAAGAAACCCGCACAGACACAGGGAGAATGTGCAAACTCCACACAGACAGTTACCTGAGGCTGGAATTGAACCCAGGTTCCTGGTGCTGTGAGGCAGCAGTGCTAACCACTAAGCCACCATAGGCAAGGTTTAAGATTCATAATCAAAAACATCCAAGTTTAATAAAATGGTGTGAAATCCCTCATGGGCGATTGGCTTTGTCAAAAAAGAGGAGAAAGTGAGGTCTGCAGATGCTGGAGATCAAAGTTGAAACTTTATTGCTGGAACAGGAGATTCGACGTTTCGGGCACAGGCCCTTCCTCAGGAATGAGCAGAGAGTGTTCAGCAGGAGAAGATAAAAGGTAGGGAGGAGGGACTTGGAGGAGGGGCGTTGGAAATGTGATAGGTGGAAAGAGGTCAAGGTGAGGGTGATAAGTCGGAGTAGGATGGAGGCGGAGAGGTCAAGAAGAAGACTGCAGGTCAGGAAGGCGGTGCCGGGCTGGAGGGATTCGGCTGAGACAAGGTGGGGGGAGGGGGGATGAAGAAACTGGTGAAGTCCAAGTTCATCCCCTGTGGTTGGAGGGTTCCCAGTCGGAAGATAAGAAGAGCCCTTGCATTTTGTCAAAAAAGAGCCCTTGCATTTTTAACAAACGTAAATAAGCTGGTGCAAACTGGTAGCAAATTGCTAACATTTTCTTAAATAAAACAAAGAACTGCAGATGCAGGAAAATTTTAAAACAAAATCAGAAATTGCTGGAGAAACTCAGCAGGTCTGTCGGAATCTGTGGAGAGAAAGCAAAGTTAATGTTTCGGGTCCAGTGACCCTTTCCTGCTTCTGAGACAAAGCTTCAATCTCGATATAACTGAGGGGCTCCTTTAGAGACAAAAAAAACCCTGCAGATGCTGGAATCCAAAGTAGGAGGCAGGAAGTAGACAGCAAGCCAGGCATCAGGAGGTGGAGAAGTCAGCATTTCGGATCGAGACCCTTCATCAGGGTCTTAGCCCTTTAGAGGGCTGAGTAACTCAATAAATTCAAATATGGTGCAGTCTACTCATCAGAGCTGAAAATGTGTTGCTGGAAAAGCGCAGCAGGTCAGGCAGCATCCAAGGAACAGGAGAATCGACGTTTCGGGCATAAGCCCTTCTTCAGGAATCCTGAAGAAGGGCTTATGCCCGAAACGTCGATTCTCCTGTTCCTTGGATGCTGCCTGACCTGCTGCGCTTTTCCAGCAACACATTTTCAGCTCTGATCTCCAGCATCTGCAGTCCTCACTTTCTCCTCAAACAGTCTACTCATCACCCAACCTTCATTCACTAGAAATTACATGGAACAACATGCCAACTAATGCAAGGAGCTTTACCTGAAACCTTATAATAGAGTAAATCACAACATCTGTGTAGGAAGCTGAACAACATTGGTTACCTAACAGGATCAGATAGAGGGCTTCACTCTTGGCTGGTGAAGTTACATCAAAGGATTCAATTCTGATTCAAAACCAGTGGAAAATAAACGTTGTGGTCTTTCTTGGGACCATTACAACTCTTTGTTACATTAATTATCTCCCTAATGTGAGATATGCAAAAAGTATTTGCACTAATGAGGCCTCACAAAGCTCCTGAAAGTTATTAATTCAGGTTTTGTCATCTAAGTCTATCCTTCTGAAATGCAGCTCCAGACTTCAGATTCTGCTCAGACGATACTCCACAGTAATTTCATCACGCTGATGAAAGTGATTCCTCGCTCTCCATTTTGCTGATTTCGTTCTTGTTCAAAGATTTTCCGAATAACACAGATCAAAGGCAGTGATACATAACACTATTAAGTCACTTTTAAAGGATGAAAAGGCAGAAGCAGTGCAAAGTTAACCCAATATTCTATAGTAATAGGTTCAACTCTAAAGGCGGGGGAAGAGACACACTCTTTGGACAGAGGGCCTGAAAGCTTCACAGGTGGAAGAGTAAAAAATGAACAAAACCAAGGAAAACAATTGAAGATGACCAGTGGTGGTGAAAGGCATTAAGATAGGCCACAAAAGGTCTTTGTGTTAAAGAGTTCTCAAAGTTGCTTTTAAAATATGATTAAAGGAGGTTAACTGTATGAACAATTTTCATGAACTAACATTTCTTGCTACAACAAACGCGGCTATTCTATATTATAGAGTCACGGACCTGTGCAGCATGGAAATAGACCCTTCGGTCCAACTTGTCCGTACCAATCGGATCTCCTCCAATAATCCACATCTTGAGGATGGGTCAACAGACCTGAAACATTAATTCTGATTTCTCTTCACAGATTATGCCAGACCTGCTGAGCTTTTCCAGCAACTTCTGTTTTTGTGCCTTTTATATGTTGTAGTTGTACCAGCCTCCACCACTTCCTTTGGCAGCCTATCCCATACACGCACCACCCTCTGCATGAAAGAGTTGCCCTCCAGGTCCCTTTTAAATCTTTCCCCTCTCACCTTAAACCCTCTAGTTTTGGACTCCCCTACCTCGGAGAAAAGATCTTGGCTATTTATCCTATCCCTGCCCCTCATCATTTTACAAACGGCTATAAGGTCACACCTCAGCTTCTGATGGTCTCGAGTAATGGTTGATCTCTGTTGACATTGACCTGACATTGTTCTAAAAGAAATGCTCATTTGTGCAAAGATCAAACCCAATATTAGCTCAAAATAAAATATAAACTCCATATGCTTGCCATACACTTTCCACTGAAGTCAAACTTGCCCTGGTGCAAACCCACCTGATTGAATCATAGTAGAGCATAGAAGGTGTCTCTTTAGCTCCTTGATTCTGTGTGTGTACTTTTACTCCTTTGGTGCTACATTTAAAATGGAATTGGCAGGGAATTCGACCTGACTATTCTGTGGAAGTGAGGCAATGGGAGAGAATGTATTTCAACTTCCTCCAAAATGTTATCCTTGGGGTGAAAGTTGACCTTTGCTCTGATCCTAGAAACTTAACTTTGCATAACTATGAGTAGAATAATGCCTTCTGACACTAAGTGCAGCCTTTTCCTGCTTTTGTCAGTTTCTAACATCATGCTGCATTGGAACAAACAGTCAACCATGTTGACATGGACTTTAGTAATGCATTTGACAATGTTCTGGACTGCAGACTTCCGTGCCCCTCATCACTTTACTAATAGTAAAGTTGGGATTCAGGGTGAGCTTGCCAATTGGCTTGATGGTAGGAGACAGGAGGTGGTGGTGGAGGATTTTTCTTTGGACTGGAGGCCTGTGACCACCAGCGTTTCACAGGGATCAGTGTTGGGTCCACTTTTGTCTGTCATTTATACAAGCTTGGATGTTTGTCAAGTGAGCTTGATGGTAGGAGACAGAAGGTGGAGGTGGAGAATTGTTTTTTTGGACTGGAGGCCTGTGACCAGTGGTGTTCCATAGGGATCGATGCTGGGTCCACATTTGTTTATCATTTATATAAACAATTTGGATGAGACTTTAGGAGGCATGACTAGTAAGTTTGCAGATGACACCATATTTTGTGATATTGTGGACAGTGAGAAAGGTTATCTAAGATTACAAAGGGATTTTGATCAATTGGGCCAAGAGGCTGAGGAGTAATAGATGGAGTTTAATTTGGATAAATGCAAGGTGTTGCATTTTGGTAAAAAGTACAAGGGCAGGACTTACATAATTAATGGTAGGGACCTGGGTAATTGGGAACAGGGAGACCTAGAGGTTCAGGGACATAGTTGTTTGAAATTTGTGTCAGAGGTAGACAGGGTGGTTAGGAAGACATTTAGCAAGCTTGCCTTCATTGCTCAGACCGTTGACTAGACAAGTTAGCACGTAATGTTGAAGTTGTATAGGATGTTGGTGAGACCCCTTTTGGAGTACCGTGTACCTGCTACAGGAACAAATATTATTAAATTGGAGAGGGCTCAGAAAAGATTTACCAGGATTTTCCAATACTGGAGGGTTTGAGTTATAAGGCGAGGTAGATAGGCTGGGACCTTTCTGACTGGAGCATAGGAGGTTGAGGGCTGACCTTATAGAGGTTCACAAAATCCTGAGAGGTGTAGAGAAGGTGAATACCAACGTTCTTCTCCCTAGGGTAGGGGAGTTCAAACTAAGGCGGCATATTTCTATAGTGAGAGGAGAAAGATCTAAAAGGAATCTGAGGAGGTAATCTTTTCGCACAGAAAATGAACTGCCAGAGGAAGTTGTAGATGCAGGTACAGGTACAACATTAAAAAGACATTTGGACAGGTACACGAATAGGAAAGGTTTAAAGGGAGATCAGTCAAATGCAGGCTAGTGTGACTAGTTTAGTTTGGGAAACTTGGTCAGCATGGACGAATTAGACCAAAGAGTCTGTTTCCATACTGTATGACTCTATGACTCGAGAATGTCTCTTCTCACATCAGCTCAAACTCAGATACTGGAGGTGAAACGGCAGAAGTCTCCTGCTGATAGGTCAAGCTTCAGAGATTGAAATCAATTATAATTAATGTTCCCTTCATTGTTGAAATATGAGGGATCACTCATTATGACATTGATAGTTTCTATCTACATTCTGTCCATAAAAATGATCTTTCTGGTGCTTGGAACTTCTACACATCACCATGTTCCCTGGACAACATCTCTGCCTCAGGCTTGATTTCGTGAAGCTCAATGTAGCTCGAAGAACATTTTCCAATTGGGGATCCTGAAGCCTTCAGGACTCAATATCAACTTCAATAATTTTAGGTCTGCACACCCTCTTTACCCCCAAACCTGATTACATGACTCTGTTGTGATATGGGCTGCACTCAGCACAGTCCATTTTCAGTTACTTGTGGTCCCTATTATCAATTTCCCTGACGTACTATCAACCTTTGTTTCTTTCTCTCTCCGTGGGCTCCATCTCTACTTATCCACTCACCTCTTCTCCCTCCACCCACCGGTCTTTAGCACATATACCACCTTTTCCTTTGCTACTATCAGTTCATACAAAGGGTTATTGGACTTGAAATGTTAATTCTGTTTTCTCTCCACTGATGCAGCCAGAACTGCTGAGTTTCTCCAGCAATTTCTGTTTTCGTTTCAGCATTCACAGTTCTTTGCTTTATCAACATTTTCTGAATTATTTTCTTAGATTTACAACTAAACTTCAACTGTCATTCTGAAGCAGGTAAAATGTGATAGAGAAGATAGGAAGCCATCTATTTTGGATTATCAACCTCAAAGATCGCGTTTTGCCTTTTAATTATAGATTATAAGGGAAAGCATTTAAAGATGTTGGTGAACTACTGTCACTGTTTGGTTATCTTTTTAAAATAACTTCTAAGCTGCCCCTGATGCTCTTTCAGCAGCCCGTTGTGTTGATTTCTCGGACTGGTGTGGCCCCAGTATGGACTTCCGGTCTTGAGTTGACTTAAGGCCTAGTGCGGACTGGAGACAAGATGGCAGTGGGGACTGGGTTGGAAACACTGTTATTCTAAATTTTTTATTTCTCTATTTTTCTAATTTATTCCGATGATGCATAATGATGGACATTTATTTTTTTGTTTTCCTAATTTTTTTCCTTCAGAACCTGTACTGAAGAATCTGTACTTCAGTACCTTGTACCTAAGATGGCATTATAAGTGGTGACTTATAAACTTTATACTGTGCTCACTGCATGGCGACTCTGTGATTAGCACTGCTGAACCACAGCCCCAAGAATCCAGATTCAATTCATCCCTCAGGGAACCATCTGTGTGGAGTTTGTACATCCTCGCCATGTCTGCGTGGATTTCTCCCAGGTGCTCCAGTTTCCTCACACTGTACAAAGATGTGCAGGTTAGAGTGGATTGCCCATAATGTGCAGGGATGTGTAGGTTAGGTGCACTAGCCATGGGAAATGCAGGGTCACAGGGAGAGGATGGGGGATAGATCTGGGTGGGATGCTCTTCGAAGGGTTGGTGTTGACTTATTGGGCTGAATGGCTGTTTCCACACTGTAGGGATTCTATGGATTTGAGTACACGTGACAATAAAGTTAATCCCAATTCTAAATTAAACACGGGACTGTACTTCTCATTTGTAAGATGCCAGGTCACCTTCACGGAATTGTTCCACTTTTTTCCCCATATTTTGTTACCTGTTCCTTTAGTTGATAGCATCAAGGTCTGCATGCAGGGGAACAATGGGACAGGGTAGAGACAGAAACCACCAACCAGGATTGCCAGTCAGGCATTATTGCTCAGTGATCTATGCCGATTTGTTAACTGATTACAATAAGTCTGGAACAAAGCAATGCGATTGGCTCCTAACTGCCCTCTGGGAAATGGGCCTGATATTCTGGTCTATCCAGCAACTACCACATGCCATTAATGAATAATATATATATATATATTCTGGGAATCATAGTTGTAGGTATGTTCGCCGAACTGGGAAGGTGATTTGCAGATGTTTGAGCCCTCTGTCTGGGTGACATCCTCAGGGCTGTGGAGACTCCTGTGAAACACAACTGTACTGTGTCTTCTGGAATTTATTTGATTCCATTTCTGCTGCTTCCAGTTGCCAGTTCCGGTTGTTTGTTCTAGTGACCAGTACATTGGAATGCTTGCCTACGGGCCTCAATTACTTTGTTCCCTGAAATGATGCTTTAATCATAAAATGTATAGAAGTGTACTGGATGGCTACTCAAAGTTGACTTTAATGCAGCAATAAATCAGATCTTTTTGGGTACAATATGTCACTCACTCCATTTATTATTACACTTAACAATTACCTCAGTCATTGCTTTCCAGGGAAACAGTTTGAGAGGATTTCACAGTCTCCAGCTCCTCAGTGCACCATGGATTTAACATAATAGCCATTGCCAACTCTATGCATCAGAAGACCAACAAATTACAAGAGAACCAAACTGGTTAGAGGTGAACCAGTAGATATGTTGTATTTAGGCATTCAGAAGGCGCTCGAACAGGTATTTCCCTAAAAGTTAGTTATAAGATAAGAGACCATGGCATTGCAGGTAGTATATTGGTGCAAACAGAGCATTGGTTCTAGGATAGGAAACAGCTGGTGGGGATAACTCATTCTTTTTCAACCTGTAACCAATGGAGTTCCAAAGCATTCGGTGTTGTGACCACAACTGTTTACAATATATATTAATAACTTAGAGGAAAGAATCAAATGTACTGTAACCATAGATGCAGATGACACTAAAATAGGTGGAAAAGCAAGTTGTGAGAAGGGATACAAAGAGTTTCCAGTGCAATATTGTTAGATTAAGTAACTGGGCAACAAATTGGTAAGTGCAGTATAGTGTGGGAAAATGTGAAAATGTGGAGTTATTCACTTTGGAAGAGAGAATAAAAGAACAAGACATTTATGTATCACCATTCAGAACCTCCTGAAATCTCAGATTACTTAAAGTCATAGTACTCAATACAGCACTGAAATAGACCCTTTGGTCCAACCAATCCATGCTGACCATAATCCCAAACTAAACTAGTCCCAGCTTCCTCCTCCTGACCCATATCCCTCCAGACCTTTCCTATTCATGCATTTATCTAAGCATCTTTTAGATGCTGCAATTGTACTCACATCCACCATTTCCTCAGGATGTTCATTCCACATGCGAACCACCCTCTGTGTAAAAAAATGTGCCCCTCATGTCTTTTTAAAATCTTTTTCCTCTCACCTTGAAAATGTGCCCGCTAGCCTTGAAATCCCCCATCCTTGGGAAAAGACACCAACCATTAACCCTATCCATACCCCTCATACAGTCATAGAGATGTACAGCATGGAAACAGACCCTTCGGTCCAACCCGTCCATGCCGACCAGATATCTCAACCCAATCTAGTCCCACCTGCCAGCACCCGGCCCATATCCCTCCAAACCCTTCCTATTCAT
>NC_057749.1:4849297-4865528 GCF_004010195.1 Chiloscyllium plagiosum
GACTCCACTTTCAAGGAGCTATGAACTTGCACTCCAAGGTCTCTTTGTTCAGCAACACTCCCTCGGACCTTACCATTAAGTGTATAAGTCCTGTTAAGATTTGCTTTCCCAAAATGCAGCACCTCATATTTATATGATTTTATAAACATCTATAAAGTCACCTCTCAATCTCCTATGCTCCAGTGAAAAACGTCCCAGCCCATCCAGCCTTTTGTTGTAACTCAAATCTTCCATACCCGGTTACAACTTGATAAATCTCTTCCGAAAATGTTCAAAGAGATTGCAAATATGTCTTGAGCGATGGGGACGGCTTTAAGCATCTGGCATTATCTTATTCATTCAGAACAAGAAGTGAGGAAATCACAAAGAATAGAGATTTTAAAAGTGTATTTCCATTCCTTTCAGAAAATCAACAATGCACTGTTTGATGTAGCTAAGCTATCATTTCCATAGCAACCATAGTGTTCTCAATGAGTAGCAAATTTAAACTTAACAGTGAAACAACCCTGGTGTTCCTCACTTTAGTTGCTACTTTTATTTTTATCCAATCGGATCCATTCTGCGTTCCTCGAATATGAGTTCTGAGGAAGGGTCACATGTCTGATTTCTCTTCACAAATGCTGCTGGATTTGCTGAGTTTTTCCAGCAACCTCTGTCATTGTTGTTACTGATGACAGTGGGGATGCATTTTCAATGAAGGAGTCATCATCAGGATGATAGATGGATAAGTGATGTTTATGTCACCAACATACAACATGTTCCACAGTGTGGGAGATAAAAAATATCCAAACTCTCCTTGGTGTCTCATTCCATTGAAGAAGTTGGCTTGCAACACAACAGAATGGGTTCGATTCCTGCACTGACTGATGTTACCACAGAATCCCTACAGTGTGGAAACAGGCTACTTTGGCCCAACAAGTCCACGTCAAAGATGAATCCACCCAGGTCCATTCCCCTATTACTCTGGGGTGAATTATTCAATGGACACAATGTAATGTCAGTGCATTTGTCATACACTTCAGGCATGTCCATCGCTGAACACATCACTCTTTCAGAGTGTGCCAAAACCCTTTGTGTATTACTTTAGAGGTTTCCAACAACCACTTATATTTACAGAGCACCTTTATATTTCCTCCATGTGTGACTCAATTCAACCACATGAACATTGTTAATGGACAACAGTGATTGCTCCATAACCTTGAATTGGAATTAGAACTTTGAATTAGTTTGACGTACTCAAAAGCGTGCAGCGAAAAGTTTACAAGTTTCTTACAGTATCGTCTTAGGTTCAAAGGTACCAAGGGACACATTGTACAGGAGGTTCTTAGAAAAAGAATGAAAAAAATAAAGAAATAAAAAAAGTCCAGCAATACAGATCGTAGGAGTAAATTAGAAAATACGGAAATAAAAAGTTCAGAACAACACACGTTCCAACCCAGTCCACACGATCACCTAATCTCCAGTCGACACGTTTACCTAGTCTCTAGTCCATGTGGTCACCTAGTCTCCAGTCCACACGGTCACCTAGTCTCCAGTAGATGTGATCACCAAGTCTCCAGTCCACACGGTCACCTAGTCTCCAGTAGATGTGATCACCAAGTCTCCAGTCCACGTGGTCATCTAGTCTCCAGTACACGTTGTCATCTAGTCTCCAGTCCACGTGGACACCCAGTCGCCAGTCCACACGGTTACCTAGTCTCGAGTCCACGTGGTCAACTAGTCTCCAGTGCATGAGGTCACCTAGTCTCCAGTCCACACGGTCACCTAGTCTCCAGTCCACATAGTCACCTAATCTCCAGTCCACATGGTTACCTAGTCTCCATTCCACACAGTCAACTAGTCTCCAGTACATGCGGTCACCTAGTCCCCAGTCACGCGGTCACCTAGTCTCCAGTCCACGTGGTCACCTAGTCTCCAGTCCACGCGGTCACCTAGTCTCCAGTACATGCGGTCACCTAGTCTCCAGTCCACACAGTCACCTAGTCTCCAGTCCACGCGGTCACCTAGTCTCCAGTCCACGCGGTCACCTAGTCTCCAGTACATGCGGTCACCTAGTCTCCAGTCAACATGGTCACCTAGTCTCCATTCCACGCGGTCAACTAGTCTCCAGTCCACGCGGTCACCTAGTCTCCAGTCCACACGGTCACCTAGTCTCCAGTCCACGCGGTCACCTAGTCTCCAGTACATGCGGTCACCTAGTCTCCAGTCCACACGGTCACCTAGTCTCCAATCCACGTGGACACCCAGTCGCCAGTCCACACGGTTACCTAGTCTCTAGTCCACGTGGTCAACTTGTCTCCAGTGCATATGGTCTCCTAGTCCCCAGTCCACACGGTCACCTAGTCTCCAGTCCACACGGTCACCTAGTCTCCAGTGCATGCGGTCACCTAGTCATCCGTCCACATGGTCATCTAGTCTCCAGTACATGCGGTCACCTAGTCTCCAGTCAACACGGTCACCTAGTCTCCAGTCCACACGGTCACTTAGTCTCCAGTACATGCGGTCACCTAGTCTCCAGTCCACGTGGTCACCTAGTCTCCAGTCCAGGCGGTCACCTAGTCTCCATCCCACGCGGTCAACTAATTTCCAGTACATGCGGTCACCTAGTCTCCAGTCCACGTGGTCACCTAGTCTCCAGTACATGCGGTCACCTAGTCTCCAGTCCACGTGGTCACCTAGTCTCTAGTCCACATGGTCACCTAGTCTCCAGTACATGCGGTCAACTAATCTCCAGTACATGTGGTCACCTAGTCTCCAGTCCACATGGTCACATAGACTCCAGTCCACACAGTCACCTAGTCTCCAGTCCACATGGTCACCTAGTCTCCAGTCCACGTGGTCACTTAGTCTCCAGTACATGCGGTCACCCAGTCTCCAGTCCACATGGTCAACCACTCTCCAGTCCACACGGTCACCTAGTCTCCATTCCACACGGTCACCTAGTCTACAGTACATGCGGTCACATAGTTTCCAGTACATGCGGTCACCTAATTTCCAGTCCACGTGGTCACCTAGTCTCCAGTCCACGTGGTCACCTAGTCTCCAGTCCACGCGGTCACATAGTTTCCAGTACATGCGGTCACCTAATTTCCAGTCCACGTGGTCACCTAGTCTCTAGTCCACACGGTCACTTAGTCTCCAGTCCATGTGGTCACCTAGTCTCCAGTCCACATGGTCACCTAGTCTCTAGTCCATATGGTTACCTAGCCTCCAGTCACGTGGTCACCTAGTCTTCAGTCCACACGGTCACCTAGTTTCCAGTCCAAGTGGTCACCTAATCTCCAGTCCACTCGGTCACCTAGTCTCTAGTCCATATGGTTACCTAGCCTCCAGTGCACATGGTCACCTAGTCTCCTGTCAACGTGGTCACCTAATCTCCAGTCCACATGGTCACCTAGTCTCCAGTCCACGTGGTCACCTATTCTCCAGTTCACATGGTCACCTAGTCTCCAATCCACAAGGTCATCTAGTCTCCAGTCTATGTGGTCACCTAATTTCCAGTCCACATGGTCACCTAGTCTCCAGTACATGCGGTCACCTAGTCTCCAGTCCACACGGTCACCCAGTCTCCATTGCATGCGGTCACCTAGTCTCCAGTCTACACGGTCACCTAGTCTCCAGTCCACGCGATCACCTAGTCTACAGTCCACGTGGACACCTAGTCTCCAGTCCACGCGATCACCTAGTCTACAGTCCATGTGGACACCTAGTCTCCATTCCACGTGGTCACCTCGTCTCCAGACCATATGGTCACCTAGTCTCCAGTCCACGCGGTCACCTAATCTCCAGTCCACACCGTCACCTCATCTCCAGTGCACACGGTAATCTAGTCTCCCGTCCACACGGTCACCTAGTTTCCAGTCCACGTGGTCACCTAATCTCCAGTCCACACAGTCACCTAGTCTGTAGTCCACGTGATCACCTATTCTCCAGTCCATATGGTCACCTTGTCTCCAGTCTACATGGTCACCTAGTCTCCAGTCTACGTGGTCACCTAGTCTCCAGTGCACATGGTCACCTAGTCTCCTGTCCACGTGGTCACCTAGTCTCCAGTCCACGTGGTCACCTAGTCTCCAGTCCACACGGTTACCTAGTCTCTAGTCCACGTGGTCACCTAGTCTCCAGTCCACACGGTCACCTAGTCTCCAGTCCACATGGTTACCTAGTCTCCAGTCCACACAGTCAACTAGTCTCCAGTACATGCGGTCACCTAATCTCTAGTCCACGCGGTCACCTAGTCTCCAGTGCACATGGTCACCTAGTCTCCTGTCCACGTGGTCACCTAGTCTCCAGTTCACATGGTCACCTAGTCTCCAATCCACAAGGTCATCTAGTCTCCAGTCTATGTGGTCACCTAGTTTCCAGTCCACATGGTCACCTAGTCTCCAGTGCACATGGTCACCTAGTCTCCAGTACATGCGGTCACCTAGTCTCCAGTCCACACGGTCACCCAGTCTCCAGTTCATGCGGTCACCTAGTCTCCAGTCTACACGGTCACCTAGTCTCCATTCCACGTGGTCACCTAGTCTCCAGACCATATGGTCACCTAGTCTCCAGTCCACGCGGTCACCTAATCTCCAGTCCACACCGTCACCTCGTCTCCCGTGCACACGGTAATCTAGTCTCCCGTCCACGCGGTCACCTAGTTTCCAGTCCATGTGGTCACCTAGTCTTCAGTCCTCACGGTCACCTAGTTTCCAGTCCACGTGGTCACCTAATCTCCAGTCCACACAGTCACCTAGTCTGTAGTCCACGTGATCACCTATTCTCCAGTCCATATGGTCACCTTGTCTCCAGTCTACATGGTCACCTAGTCTCCAGTCCACGTGGTCACCTAGTCTCCAGTGCACACGGTCACCTAGTCTCCAGTGCACGGTCACCTAGTCTCAAGACCACGTGGTCACCTAGTCTCCAGTCCACCTGGTCACCTAATCTCTAGTGCACACGGTCACCTAGTCTCCAGTACATGTTGACCTTGACTCCAGACCATGCTAGGCTTCACCTCAAGGATCTTGAGGTCAGGAGACTGCTCAAGAGTCATGCCAGGCCAAGTGACTACCGTATTAGGCCACTGAAAGACCACCACAACAGGCCGAAAGACCACCACACCAGTCTGAGAGACCATCCCAGCAGGCTGAGAGACCATCATACCGGGCCAAGAGACTACCATACTGGATGAAGAGACCACCGTGCTGGGCCGAGAGACCACCATGCTTGGCTGGGGAAATTCCACGCCAGGCTGGGAGACCACCAATCAGGAGTGAGAGACCACCCATCTGGGCCAAGAGACTGCCGTGCCAGGCTGCGAGACCACCACCCTTGTAAAAGCTGAGGAGAATGGAGGTAAACTACCAAGCAGTGTAATTATTCTATTATAGCGCTGCAGAAGGATCGAGACTAATCCTCCAAAAGAGTAAGAATTCAAATCCCACAATGATCTGAAGTTAGAGGTTGAGCAATCATTGTGACTGCGAAGATATCAGTCTGTACAAAATGTCAGGGAGGTTTTGTTCCTGAGGGAGGGCAGGTTTCTGATTGGATATAATTACATTGCAACACAAAGGTACGGTGGGCGGCACGGTGGCACAGTGGTTAGCACTGCTGCCTCGCAGGGCCAGAGACCTGGGTTCAATTCCGCCTCAGGCGACTGACTGTGTGGAGTTTGCATGTTCTCCCCGTGTCTGCGTGGGTTTCCTCCGGGTGCTCCGGTTTCCTCCCACCATCCAAAGATGTGCAGGGTCAGGTGAATTGGCCATGCTATATTGCCTGTAGTGTTAGGTAAGGGGTAAATGTAGGGGTATGGGTGGGTTTCGCTTCGGCGGGTCGGTGTGGACTTGTTGGGCCGAAGGGCCTGTTTCCACACTGTAATCTAATCTAAATCTAAATCTAATGGAGAAACTCAGCCAATCTGGCTGCATGGTGGAGAGGAAGTTGAGTTAACTTTTTTGAGTCCAGGGAACCTTCTTGAAGACTGCAAAATCCCAGTGTGTTCATTACCAACCTTCAGCATAGGGAAGCTGGCCCTAATTGGTTTGGCCTTCATTTAAATTCAGTGGAACTCCATGTGGTTGCTTCTTTAACAGTCTGTGAAGTGGCCCAGCAGGTCTTCAGCTGTAACAAGACAACCGCCCTGCAGGCGAAGCCTTTAAAGTGATGCCTACATTCTGATCGTAAATTCTTAAAAGGATCTTGGAGTGAGAATGTTCCACCTCACATATATCAAAGCTTGTCAAGAACTCATATACTTGTCCTGAATTTGGGCAGCTTTTTCACCAGACCAAAACGAAACAATCCCTTCAACCAGCCCCGACCGCTGGAAAACAGGATCAGTGTATTCACAATCCAGCATTCTTCTCTATTATAGAAATGAAATTGGCTTCCTTGAGTTGGATCTTGGTAAATTACTGGTTATATCTCAGCCAGAGTACAGTCATAGACTCATACAGCATGGAAACAGACCCTTTCGGTCCAACTTGTCCATGCTGACCAGATATCCCAACCTAATCTAGTCCCATTTGCCAGCATTTGCTTCATATCCCTCTAAACCCTTCCTATTCATATACCCATCCAGATGCCTTTTAAATGTTGCAATTGTACCAGCCTCCACCACTTCCTCTGGCAGCTCATTCCATACACGCACCACCCTCTGTGTGAAACAGTTGCCCTTTAGGTCTCTTTTATATCTTTCCCCTCTCACCCTAAACCTATGCCCTCTAGTTTTGGACTCCCCAACCCTAGGGAAAAGACTTTGTCTATTTATCCTATGCATGCCCCTCATGATTTTATAAACCTCTGTAAGGTCACCCCTCAGTCTCTGATGCTCCAGGGAAATCAGCCCCAGCCTGTTCAGCCTCTCCCTATAGCTCAAACTCTCCAACCCTGGCAACATCCTTATAAATCTTTTCTGAACCCTTTCAAGTTTCACAACATCTTTCGATAGGAAGGAGACCAGAATTGCACGCAATATTCCAACAGTGGCCTAACCAATGTCCTGTACAGCCGCAAGATGACCTCCCAACTCATGTACTCAATACTCTGACCAATAAAAGAATGCCTTTTAAATGTTGTAATTGTACCAGCCACTGCCACTTCCTCTGCCAACTCATTTCATACATGCACCACCCTCTGCCTGAAAAAGTTGCCCCTTGTAAATCGTTTCCCTCTCACTTTCAACCAATGCCCTCTAGTTTTGGACTCCACCACCCTGGAAAAAAGGCCTTGGCTATTTGCCCTATTCATGTCCCTCATAATTTTATAAGATCACCCCTTTGTCTCTGACACTCCAGAGAAAAGGACTTGGCACTTAGCTTCAGGCAAGATGTCAAGATTTGAGAGAGTTTATAGAAGATGTTCCAAGGGATAAGAGCTTCCAGCTGGAGAGATTGGAAAGGTTAAGACAATCTCCCTCAGTCCAGTCGCAGTTAAGAGATGAGCCTAATCAAGGTTTTCAAGCTGATGAGAACCTTGGACTGATTAGATGAAGAGGAGAGAAGCATCATTATTACATCAATGGTGCTGTATGGTTAAAAATTGTTGTTGAATTTGACCTGTAAAGAATGAATTAATCTTGCCCAATGATCAAAGGTAAGATTGTATAAGAATCTGATAAAGTAGTGAAATGCAGTTTTCTGAGTGTAAAAAAAGGACTTTAGTACTGCATTTGAAACATCTGCATTCCGACATTAATTACAATATTATACCTTAAGACGAATTGGCCACAATATCAGGCAGTTAGTTCTGCCAAGATATGAATCAAAGCAAAAGCTCATTTTAATGGAGAACTCAATAAAGGCAATACCGTTCACATTTTGCATTTGTGTCTGCTCTGCTGAACTTTAGAAATATAATTTGATGGGAATAACCTCATTGTCCTCCTTGTCATGAACAGTGTCATACAATAAAGCAGCCTTGCAGCATCAAGCTTCAGCACGTTATTCGTTCAATGTTTCTTGTAGCTTTTTGAGAAGCTCCAACAGCATTCCCATCCTTGGTTTTTACTGCATGTTATGGCTGGACCAACACCTGTCAATTCCAATTGCATTCTTCACATCTTACCCAAAGTTCAGCTGTGACTGGCTGGCACGGTGACCTAAACAAACACATAGATCTAGATATCAACCCCTCAGAAAACGAACAGGAAATGACATTACCACAAACCCCAGGAACCCCATCCAGGACAAACATATAAATAGAAAGCAGGAGACAACAGCTTCGCTTCACTTGGAGGTCGCCACTGATGATGTTACCGAGCCAGGTAATGAAACGTCTGGATATCAAACCTATAGCTCAGTGAGCAAACCTGCACCCTAAACCTCAACCTGAGCTACAAACCTTCACAAACCTCGCATGGTGACTCAGTGGTTAATGCTGCTGCCTTACCATGGCAGTGACATGGGTTCAATCCCAGCCTCGGGTGACTGTCTGTATGGAGTTTGCAGATTCTTCCCCTGTCTGCGTGGGTTTCCTCCCACAGTCCAAAGATGTGCAGGTTACATGGACTGGCCAGGCTAAATTGTCCACAATGTCCGGGGATGTGCGGGCTAGGTGGGTCAGCCATGGGAAATGCAGGGTTATGTGGTAGGGTTGTGTGTCTGGGTGGGATGCTCCTCAGAAGGACACTGTGGGCTTGATAGGCTAAGTGGCCTGCTTTCATATTGTGGGGGTTCTGTGACTGAGTTCCTCACGTGATGAGACTCATGGGATAGCTTTTTCAAAGAGCCGGAGAAGACACAATGGGCTGAATCACTTCTTGTTATGTTTTGTGACTCTCTAACTTTTCCAACAGTACGGCCCTCTCGATTCCTGGATCCTCAGGAATTATATATGCCACGTCACAGGTACAAGCCGGCGGCTTGACATAGAGCAATGTTGCAGAGGTCACCAACTATTACGGATTGCAACTTATACCCAGCATCTGAAAATGTTGTTTTTGTAATCTTTTGGAATGTGACAGCATTTGCCAGAAGCTTAACTCTCAATGAAGCACATTAGCTGGTGCAGCTGATCTCAAATATTTGGTAATATGCAGCCAATAACAAAGAAAACAAAGCTTAGGAACATAACTGTAAGATAATAATAAATCTGTTTGATTCTTGTGGGAATTGGATAACTCTAATCATGTTTATGTTGATTTCAGTAAGAACCTTAGAATATAGGCTTTCTATTTACATTAAAGTTTGCCATGAGCTTACAATGTCTCCTCCATGTGGTCTCTTTCTCTCTCCTTCACCCTTGTTATGTAACTCTACGTCATCATTACACTATGATGTCTTAGACTCATGGTCTTAACCATTACCTCACAAATTCTAATAAGGAACTTAGGAAGAGTGAATCTGCTATCATAATTTCGACAAATGGTATCAATACATTTAAAATGAAGGTGAATAAGCACATGAGGGCAGAGCAGCATGCTAACAAGGTCGGATGAATAGGAATGGGAGGACTCTCAGATTGAGATAAATATCAGTTTTTCAAAGCAGAGAAACCAGACGAGTTGAGAAGCCAGGATTTGACACTATAATTTCTGAGTAATCCAATCAGCCATTCGTAAACCATTGCCAGAGTTACACATTAATTAACACAACGGTCATTGATAGTCTTCATTATTCCCCTGTGAGTCCTATAAATTTCCATCAATATTTTCATTACGCTCATAATTCACAGGACGTTAAGAAGCACAGAAACTTTGAAGCTTTCTGAGTCTGTCTGAATGTGGTGCATGATTGTGAGCACTAAATAATATTCTCAAGGCCCTCAAGTAGTGAGCACTTCAAGCTAAAGAGCTGTTTCAAGTGGCAAAATCAAGAGAAATTGATATCCTCAATGATAGTCAAGTGAATGCCAGCTACCTCCTTAGATTTGAAGGTATAAGGGTGGATAAGGAGTGAAACAATTGCAAAATAAAAATCTTGAATGTCTCAACCACTGAGGAGAACAGAGCTGGTTTCAATTTTATGAAAAGCTCAGGAAAATATCAAATTGCTTAATTATTTTACTTCTTTTCATTACTGTCTCATAGTTGCTGTCCTTATTTTGATTTTACGTTTTAATAAGCTCTCTCAGATTCCTATGTGTGTTATTTTCAGGAATTTATTTTAGCATAACAGACTAGATTTTGGTAAACTCCATTAACAAGTCCATTAAGATAATGTAGAGACTAAAGTAACATAAAGTTATTTATGTATGGACAACATTTAGATATCAGCAAAGAGAGACCTGTGAAAAAAAACAAGAATTGTTTGTAACAATTAATTAATCCACAGTCACAATAGAAGCAGAGATGATCGGAAATTATATGAATGTGCAGACCAGGATGTTTCATCTGTATTTTACAAAGTGTTCTCCCTATGAATTAAATGAGGATCTGAGTGTCTGCAATTTAATTTCTAATTCTATGCTTATTATCATCAAAAGAATAGTGAGGCAGCACTAGGAAGTTCAATGCATCTGGGATTTAGGGTAGATCTTTTTCCAGAGAATAGTGAGCCTCTGGAACACACAGCCAACTGTTGGGTGGGATGTTGACTCTCTCCAAGTTATCGAAAATCAATTAGACCTGCTCCTCAGTTGGCAGTCAAAAGGTGTGGTGCTGGAAAAGCACAGCAAGTCAGGCAGCATCCGAGAAGCAGGAGAGTCAGTGTTTCGCGCTTTAGCTCTTCATCAGGAATATGCTTCCTGATGAAGTCACGGTCTTGCAGTGCTTTTATAACCAATGGAATCATAGGATTTTATAGTACATATGGAGGCCATTTGACCTATCATGCCTATACCAGCTCCTGAAAGAGGTACCTAGCCCATTCTATCCTTGAACTCTATGTCTGGAGCCCTGTATCTTCAACCCTTACAAATATATATCCAGCTCTTTTGAGGACTCCCGTTGAATCTGCCTCCACTGCTCTCCCAGTTCCAAGTACTCACAACTCTCTGAGTAAATAAATTTCTTTTCATCTCACTCCTAGCTCTCTTGTTTGCAAATGTGAAATTCTGACCCTTAGCAACTGACATACCGATTAGTGGAAACAAAATCTCTTTCTTTACCCTGTCAAAATTGTCCATAATTTTGAACACTCCAATAAGGTTATCTCTTAATCTTTTCTGCTGCAAGGAGAATAAGCCCAATTTCTCTAATCATTCCTTGTATCTAAATCCCTCATTCCTGGTATCATTCTAGTAAATCTCCTTTGCAATTTTTCCAGGGGTTTAACTTTCTTCTTTAGATTGGATGCTCAGAACTGAACAAATGTGATCTGTTCAATGATTTGTAGAAAGCATCACTTCTTTAGTTTTATGTTCTAAAAACGCAAGGGTCCTATAAAAGTTCTTAACAGATGCTTAAACTTACCTGTCCGCCTTCAGAGAATGACATACATGTGAACCCTGAGGTCCTTATGGTCCTGTACTCCCCTCACAGCCGTAACATTGAGTCTGCATTGCCTCTTCATGTTTCTTCTACCAAAGACACATTCCTGATGAAGGGCTTATGCCCGAAACATCGGCCCTCCTGCTCCTCGGAAGCTGCCTGACCAGCTGTGCTTTTTCAGCACCAGACTCTTCGAGTCTGATCCCCAGCATCTGCACTCCTCACTTTCTCCTGCCAAAGTGCACTACCTCACATCTCCCTGCATTTATATTCATCTGCCATTTGGCCAACTTGTCAACATCCGTCTGAAGTCACTCAGTGCCATCCTTACAATTTACTGGTCTCTCTAGCCTAGTATCATTTGTAAATTTAGAGATTTTACCATCCACACCCAACTCCAAATCTTTTACATAAATCAGAAAAAGCAAAAGTCCCAACACCGATTTCCGGTGTCTCAGTCTGAGAAATGTCCATCTATCCTTTCTCCCTGTTTCCTATCTTTTAGTCAAGTTCTAATCCATGCTGCCAAGGAAGTAACCCCAAACATTTCTAATTTGCTAACCAATCTGATTTGGGGCCCTGTGTCAAATACTTTCTGAAAGTCTGAATATAAAATATCTACAGCATTACCCCCCATCCACTGCCTGGGTCACCTCATCAAAGAACTGAATTAAATTTGTCCAACTTGAGCTGCCTGTGGCAATGCCATTTTGACTGTCCTGTATTAATTTATTTTTCACTAACTGTACATTGATCTTATTCCATGTTATGGCCTCCTCAGTTTTCCCGCTGTTCTGCAGTTTCCTAGGTTATCCTTTGACCCTTTCTTAACAATGGCATCACATTAGCAATCCTTCAGTCCCCAAGGATTCATCCTGCATTCAGAGGTCACTGGGAAATTTCTGTCAATGGCTCTACAATTTGCTCCCTTACCTCTCTCAAGAACTAGCCAATTCAATTTTCGTCTCATTCCCCACATCAGAGGATAGGGACAAACCTCATGATCAATAGTGGGGTACCTTCATAGAATGCTAGAAAAGCACAGCAGGTCAGGCAGCACCTGAGGAGCAGGAAAATCGACGTTTCGGGCAAAAGCCCTTCAACAGGAGCCTTGAGGGTGGAGAGATAAATGGGAGAGGGGGTGGGACTGGGGGGCGCGGAAGGTAGCTGAGAGTGTAATAGATGGATGGAGGTGGAGGTAAAGGTGATAGGTTGGAAGGGAGGGAAGAGCTTCAGGGCAGAGGAGATGACCTGGGGTTTGGAGTGAGAGACTCACTGAGATCCTTGTAGAGAGAAGAGAACTTCTTCAAGGTAGGCATCCTTGGAAGAGGATTCGCAGTGAGGTTAAAATCAACTAGGCGAAGGATGCCTACCTTGAAGAAGTTCTCCACCTCCCTCTCACTCCAACCCCAGGCCATCTTCTCTTCCCTGAAGCTCTTCCCTCCCCTCTGACCTATCACCTTTACCCCCACCTCCGTCCACCTATTGCACTCTCAGCTGCCTTCTCCCCCCCCGCATTTATCTCTCCGCCCGTGAGGCTCCCAGCCTCATTGCTGATGAAGGGCTTTTGTCTGAAACATCGATTTTCTTGCTCCTCAGATGCTGCCTGACCTGCTGTACCTTTCCAACACCACACTCTCCACTCACTGCCTTCATAGAATTCCTACAGTTATATGTGGGAAGGGAGACTGGCAGGTAGGACAGGTCATGGGGACAGTGCTGAGCTGGAAAGGGGTTATGCCAATCCACATGTCTTTGGACTGTGGGAGGAACCCAAAGGGGAACAACGCAGACCTGGGGGAATATGCACAGGTCCACACAGACAATGGCCTGAGGGTGGGGCAGCAGTGCTAACCACACATAAATATAAAGTGGATCAGAGTTTCAAATGGGTGAAATGTTAAGTGCAGGCTGATAGGTGACTGCTTCATTGAACAGCACAGAGTATCCTGTGCAAGCATATCATCCCTTAGTGCTGCAGTGAATTCGCACATTCTAACCTTTCAATGGGGGGAGTTCACAGCATTTGGCTCTCACACAGTCACGGAATTTAATCAAAGAAAGCCAGCTATCTTCAGCTTTTTAAGGCACTGCAACAGGATTTCGCAGCCAGAATTCAATTCCGTAACCTTTTTTTAATATTAGCCGTAACCTTTTTTTAATATTAGCTACTAACTGAGGGAAAACTGTGCCGGTAAAGAGGTGTTATTCTAAAGCATATGACATTTAAAATGTTGTCCTTGCAATTGCTCTATGTTCTAATTCTACATAACTAATTATGAAATTAAAATGCATCTATTTTACAGGCGGCTTGGTGGCTTAGTGGTTAGCACTGCTGCCTCACAGCACCAGGGACCTGGGCTCGATTCCAGCCTCGGGCCATTGTCTGTGTGGGCATGTGCATATTCCCCCTGAGTCTGCGTTGTTCCCCTTTGGGTTCCTCCCACGGTTTGCACATTCTCTCCATGTCTGCGTGTGTTTCCTCCCACAATCCAAAGATGTGCAGGTTAGGCGAATTGGCCATGCTGAATTGCCCACAGTGTTAGGCGCAGTAGTCAGAAGGAAATGGGTCTGGCTGGGTCACTCTTCAGAGGGATTTGTTGGGCTGAAGGGCCTGTTTCCACACTGTAGGGAATCTAATGTGTTTTTTTGAACAGAAGGAGGGCATGTTGTCCTGTTTACGGTCTCTGAAAATGCAACCTTTTTAGTCCCATTCCCTTGACTTTCCTTTACAAGCGATCTTGTTTATTTTATTAATGTCCCTCATAAGTTTACAAGCCTCAGTCAAGCCCTCCGGTCAGCTTTCTCTGCTCTATGGAAAACAGTCCCAGTCTATCTGGTCCCTCTTTATAGCTGAAACATTCCAGTCTAGGCAACAACCTGGTGAATCCCCTCTTCACCCTCTCTAGAGCAAACATATTAGATTACTTACAGTGTGGAAACAGGCCCTTCGGCCCAACAAGTCCACACCGCCCCGCCGAAGCGCAACCCACCCATACCCCTACATTTACCCCTTACCTAACACTACGGGCAATTTAGCATGGCCAATTCACCTGACCTGCACATCTGCGGGAATTGAACCCGGGTCTCTAACGCTGTGAGGCAGCAGTGCTAACCACTGTGCCACCGTGCCACCCACAATATCTTCTTCCTTTTTCAGCTGGAGGCCTCCAGATTCCTAACCTAGAAACACAAGTGAACCATCACTGCTCAGTTACATTTTCACTAGATGGGGTTAACAGCTCCTCCTTTGAAGTGGTGACAGAGGATTTGTTTTTCGCAGTTAAAGTAAAATAATGTTAGTCTTGCGACTGATCAATACGAGAGACTTTCTGAATAATTAAAAAAAAACAGTGACTTTGGAGAAATTGATTTAAACTCGTCAAACTGAATAGTATAACAGAGCAGCGACATTATCATTCCTAAGATAGGTTTTCTCTTGAGAGATTGAATTCACTTGAACTATTATGCAAATGATAATTGAAGCCACTGAGGAACCAATCGGTGGATAATGTCCTAATTATGATTGAATGAATCTTTGACAGAGCCCATTCCTATGGTCCGATATTTGTATATTTTTCTCTCTAGAACCGTCAGCCTTTCCACAATGAAGTGATGGCCTGCAAGTAATTTGAATCAGTCGCACTGTTTGATATGCAGATTCTAGAGCCTTGTCATATAGTCATACAGCACAGAAACAGACCCTTCAGCCCAACCAGTCCATGCCGACCATTATCCCAAACTAAACTAGTCCAACTTTCCTGCTCCTGGCATGTACAAGGGAAGAATTCTCTAAAATGGTCTCACTTTGCTTGTGGAATTGTGTGGAACATTATCTACTGTGTATCACAGAACCTGATCTGACACCCTTTACATATGACTGTCTCAGTTAGAGTTAGAAATTAGGCCATTCAGCCCCTTAGGCCTACTTTGACAGTCAGTCAGATCCCTGGCTGATCTGACAGTGATCTCAACTCTGTTTTCTTGTCTGTCCTTGATATTCACGGTTTGCCAAGAATCTATCTAGCACAGCCTTAAAAATATTAAAATGGGTGATATATCTATTTAGTTCATATTAAAACTATTTAAAAATCTTGGAAGGAGAGTTCCAAACACCCAAGACTGTCTAAGAGAAGAAATTACTCCTTGTTTCTGGATTGTTTTGAAACCATGTCCTATGATTCCTGACTTCCTCATGAGGATCCCATGAGCATCCCCCCGGTCAAACCCCGATCAGAATCTTTTGTGTTTCAATAAGATCACCATTCATTCTTCAACACTTCACTGAGTACAGGTATGAATACATTCCTGTAATGTTTCAAAATTCCTGTTAGGATTACAATTAGAATTACGTCTTATTGTTAGTATAAAAGTACAGTGAAAAGTGTACAACGTCACCACACATCGCGCCATCTTAGGTACAAAGTACCTAGTTACAAATCTTAAGTACAATCAGTTTTACTTTAAAGCATCTTTCGTTAACACGAATTGTCTGTAACGCAATTGGGTGAGTCGGGAATGCTGTTTCTGCAGTGTGAACTGTTAAAGTGTGTGTTGGCAATAATATGATAGATGGCTAAGATAAAAGGTAGGGAGGAGGGACTTGGGGGAGGGGCGTTGGAAATGCGATAGGTGGAAGGAGGTTAAGGTGAGGGTGATAGGCCGGAGTGGGGGTGGGGGATGCGGAGAGGTCAGGAAGAAGATTGCAGGTTAGGAAGGTGGTGCTGAGTTCGAGGGTTGGGACTGAGACAAGGTGGGGAGAGGGGAAATGAGGAAATTGGAGAAGTCTGAGCTCATCTCTTGTGGTTGGAGGGTTCCTAGCGGAAGATGAGGCGCTCTTCCTCCAGCCGTTGTGTTGCTATGGTCTGGCGA
>NC_057749.1:4866380-4871261 GCF_004010195.1 Chiloscyllium plagiosum
CCAAAATCCCCCACCCCCCACCTTTTATCTCAGCCCACTTGGCACACCAGCCTCATTCCTGAAGAAGGGCTTATGCCCGAAACATCGATTCTCCTGCTCCTTGGATGCTGCCTGGCCTGCTGTGCTTCTCCAGCACCATACTTTTCAACTCTTAGTGTGTACCTGGTCTATCTGCCTCAGTGTGTACCCGGACTACCTACCTCAGTGTGTACCTGGAATACCTGCCTCAGTGTGTACCTGGAATACCTGCCTCAGTGTGTACCCGGACTACTTACCTCAGCGTGGACTTAAACTCCCAGCCTCAGTGTGGATTCAGATTCCTGGCCTCAGTGTGGACCTGGAATCCCGGCCTCAGTGTGGACTGTAACTCCCGGCCTCAGTATGAACGTAAACTCCCGGCCTCAGTGTGGACTCTAACTCCTGGCCTCAGCGTGATCTCAAGCTCCTGGCCTCAGCATGGACCTGGTCTCCTGGCCTCAGTGTGGATTTGGATTCCTGGCCTCAAGGTGAAGCCAGCGCAATCTCGTTTATAAGGACTCTTTATTCTGAACTCTTAGGTCTTCATTTTTCGAACTTCTTATTTCTTTAAACGTCTAAATTTTTTGTTCCTAAGAATCTCTAATTAAGAATCTTTACCTGGGTATCTAAGATGGCACCATAAGTGGCGAAATGGAGAATCTTCACTGTACTTGTGAGTACATGTGACAATAAAACTAACTCTGAATCTAATTTTTGCGTTTGATTGGTAGCTGATGCTGAAGAGAAGTAGGCAGCATTTATATCATTCAGCTTTAACTCTGAGTCCAGAGTGCGTGAGAGTACTGAATAAAACACTGTAGTTTAAATCCACAACTGTTATGATTATGTAGTCACCAGTAGGAAAGGGTTTTACTAAATTTAACCCTCTGCACAGTGGGAGTCAAGCCCATGTCGCCAAGATGTGAATGAAGAGTGAGTGAATTACTAGTCCGATAATATTCCCACTGCACCACCATCTTGCTGTTGCCTTAGTAACATTCATTTCTCAACTAACTTCAGTAAAGCAGAATTTCTGGTCAGTACATTGTTGTATGTGCTACTATACTGCGTATAAACCTGTTCCCATGTGCCCTACAATACAACAGTTACTGCTGTTCATTGTCAGTACATTTCTTTGGGCATCTGGAGGTGAAGAAACATGCTCTATAAATGCATCTTCCTTCCATTCATAGAGACCATCAACTATTAAAAAAAATCTGTAGCGCAACAATCACAGTGTTCAAAACATTTCTTATCAATTCAAAACATAATGCACCACAGACGTCAAGGATTAAATGATATACTGGAAACACTACTGCAAAACCTCAATACATTTTACAGGCAAAGGAGAATCTGTCTGCACAAAGCAGCTGTCATGAATAATAGGTATCCATCCATTACCAATCATTTTCAACACCCAGGAGAGGGTAAAGGTTAGACAAAAGATCACCCTATTAATTTTCACAGCACTGAGCTGTTCATTCTGTGATATTTACTCAATTTCGTTTGGAACGTGATCCATTCTGGTTCCTATCGGAAGGACACTGTGAAATTTGAAAGGGTTCAGAAAAGATTTACAAGGATGGTGCCAGGGTTGGAGGGTTTGAGCTGTAGGGAGAGGTTGAACAGGCTGGGGCTGTTTTCCCTGGAGCATCAGAGGCTGGGGGCTGACCTTATAGAGGTTTAAAAATCGTGAGGGGCGTTGAAATGATAAATGGACGAAATATTTTCCCTGGGGTGGGGGAGTTCAGAACTAGAGGGCATATGTTTAGGGTGAGAGGGGAAAGATTTGAAAGAGACCTAAGGGGCAACTTTTTCATGCAGAGGGTGGTGCGCATGTGGAATGAGCTGCCAGAGGAAGTGGTGGAGGCTGGTACAATTGCAACATTTAAAAGGTATCTGGATGGGTATATGAATAGGAAGGGTTTGGAGGGATATGGGCGGGGTGTTGGCAAGTGGGACTGGATCAGGTTGGCGTGGATGAGCTGGACTGAAGGGTCTGTTTCTGTGCTGTACATCTCTATGACTCTCTGACTCTGTGCTGGTGTCCTCCTGCAGGATTGGGACAACCAACCGACATATTATAATCCTCATTTTTAGAATGAGAAAGGGAAATGTTAGCAATACTAAAGTGTTTTTTACCCATTTGGATAATGTTTTAACTAAGTTTGATCATTCAATTTTGTGGACCTATTAACAGCTTTGTTTTTAAGTTTGCTGCTGAAAACACGTTTGCACTGACAGTGTACTGACTTCAGAAACACATACAACACTTTGGATCTGAGATGAGGAGAAACTTCTCCTGCAGGGATCTGTTCTTGGGCCTCTGCTTTTTTTGTAGTTTTCATAAATGCCTTGGTGAAGAAGTGGAAGGGTGGGTTAGAAAGCTTGCCGATGACGCAAAGGTCAGTGGTGGTTGTAGATAGTGTCGAGGTCTGTTGCAGGCTGCAGCAGGACATTGACAGGATGCAGAGCTGGACTGAGAATTGGCAGATGGAGTTCAACCTGGATAAATGTGACGTGATTCATTTGGGAAGGTTGAATTTGAATGCTGAATACAGGTTAAAGACAGAATTCTTGGCAGTGTGGAGGAACTGTGAGATTTTGGGGTCCATGTACATAGATCCCTCAAAGTTGCCACCCAAGTTGATAGGGTTGGGTGGTGTATGGTATTTTGGCTTTCATTAACAGGGAATTGAGTTTAAGAGCCACGAGAGTTTGCTGCAGCTCTACAAACCACTGGTTAGACCACACTTGGAATATTGTGTTCACTTCTGGTCACCTCATGGTAGGAAGTATGGAGATGCTTTAGAGAGGGTACAGAGGAGATTTACCAGGATGCTTGCCTGGATTGGAGGGCTTATCTTATGAAGAGAGGATGAGTGAGCTAGGGCTTATCACAGTGGAGAGAAGAAGAAAGAGAGGTGACTTGATAAAGGTGTACAAGGTAGTGAGAGGCATAGGTAGAGTGGATAGTCAGAGACCTTTCCCCAAGGCAGAAATGGCTGTCACGAGGGATCATAATTTGAATGTGATTGGAGGAAGGTTTAGGGGAGATGTCAGAGGTAGGTTCTTTATGCAGAGAGTGGTGGGTGCGTGGAATGCACTGCCAGTGGTGGTAGTAGAGTCAGTCACATTAGGGATATTTAAGCGATTGCTGGACAATCACATGGACAGCAGTAAATTGTGTAGATTAGGTCGATCTTAGGTTAAGATCAATGTCGGCACAAAATTGTGGGCTGAAGGACCTTTGCTGTTCTATGTTCTTTGGCAAAAGGGTGATGAATCTGTGGAACTCATTGCTGCAGAGGGCTGTGGAGGCCAGGTTATTGAGTGTTTTTCAGACACAGGTCCTCGATTAGTAACAGGATCAAGAGCTGTGTGAAGGAGGCAGGAGAATGGGGTTGAGAAATGTTGGAGCTGACTCGACGGGCCGAATGCCCTAATTCTTCTTCAATACCTGAATACCAGCGGGATCCATCTCATGTAAAAGCAAAAGAGCGCAGATATTGGAAACCTGTAACATATCCAGAGAGTTCTGGAGAAACTCAACAGGTCTGGCAGCATCTGTGGAGAGAGCAGCAGAGTTAAAATTACAAGCATGGTATGAATTATCTTTGGAACTGCCATGTCATGACTGTGTTGATCTAAGGCAAACGCTCCACTCGATCGCATTGTTCAGATTATTATGAGATCTTCTAGACTCAGGACCCTTTGATAATGAAAGGATTTCTGATGTCAATAAACACCTTAGCTTCTTGCATTAAGCTATCTGAATGGGGAAGCAAATGCCCATGCAATACCCATTCTCACCTCGGAATTAGAGATTCCAATTTAGTGGTCAGGTTAGGAGAAAGCAGGAAATACTTCAGGTGATTCAAACTAAGTATTTAATGTCACAAAATGTTTTGATCAATGGTGAGAAACATTCAAGCATTTATTTCAATGCAAGGGGTCTAACAGGGAAGACAGATGAACTCAGGGCATGGTTAGGAACATGGAACTGGGATATCATAGTAATCACAGAAACATGGCTCAGGGATGGGCAGGACTGGCAGCTGAATGTTCCAGGATACAAATGCTCCAGAAAGGATAGAAAGGGAGGCAAGAGAGGAGGGGGAGTGGCATTTTTGATAAGGGATAGCATTACAGTTGTGCTGAGGGAGGATATTCCTGGAAGTTATTTGGGTGGAGCTGAGAAATAAGAAAGGGATGATCACCTTATTGGGATTGTATTATAGACCTCCCAATAGTCAGAGGGAAATTGAGAAACAAACTTGTAAGGAGATCTCAGCTATCTGGAAGAATAATAGGGTAGTTATGGTAGGGGATTTTAACTTTCCAAACATCAACTGGGACTGCCATAGTGTTAAAGGTTCAGATGGAGAGAAATATCTTAAGTGTGAACAAGACAATTTTCTGATTCAGTATGTGGATGTAACTACTACAGAAGGTGCAAAACTTGACCTACTCTTGGGAAATAAGGCTGAGGTGACTGAGGTGTCAATGGGGGAGCACTTTGGGGCCAGGGACCATAATTCTATTCGTATTAAAATAGTGATGGAAAAGGATAGACCAGATCTAAAAGTTGAAGTTCTAAATTGGAGAAAGGCCAATTTTGACTGTATTAGGCAAGAACTTTTGAAAGCTGATTGGAGGCAGATATTCGCAGGTAAAGGGACGGCTGGAAAATGGGAAGCCTTCAGAAATGAGATAACAAGAATTTAGAGAAAGTATATTCGTGTCAAGGTGAATGGGAAGGCTGGTAGGTATAGGGAATGCTGGATGACTAAAGACATTGAGGGTTTGGTTCAGAAAAAGAAGGAAGCATATGTCAGGTATAGACAGGATAGATCGAGTGAA